>NC_092641.1:56015065-56097565 GCF_039555335.1 Amphiura filiformis | reverse complement strand
GCGCATTGATCTTGATGTAACAGCGCTATATTAAATGTACTTTTGTATGTATGTATATATTTACATTGCAGCTTTTCCCAGGAGAGGTACAATTCATTGATTTCACAGCCGACTATGCCAAGGAATGGTGGGCAACATTCTTGAAAATATTTCATGATGAAATTGACTTCGACGGTCTCGTTATTGTAAGTAATCCAACAAAAATACATAAAAAATTTATAACAAAAATATTTGACATAAACAAGGACACAACATTACGCTACAGGCTCTTTAAATAATTGGTCCTATTTTACCACCATTTTAGCTGAAAAAGGTGGGGTAATAACTAATTCAGCCATATTTTATGGCAAACGTGCTTTCAGTATGACACCTGTTACCAACCTGTAAACATATGACGACCAATTATCTCAGGTGAAGGTCACCTTCTGGAAAGCTGGACTGAACAATGTAATCTGATGTAACTACTTCCTATGTGGGTCCTAGCCCCATTGTTTGTATGACATAATATTGATCATCTCAGAGACTGGGGATGAGTTACTTTTAGGAACTAAAGCTGTCAAATAGAAAGTGTTAAAATTTTAAGGCGCATGCAGCGTAATGAGAATACATTCTAACAAGATGTTATATAAGAGTTGACAAAATATTTTCCAAAAATGTTTGCCAAAAAATATTTTTACAAAAAACATTTTGGAAAATTTCTAAAACGTTGTTGTAACGGTTTAAAAAAAGTTTTCATGATTTTTATGTAACTCGGACATTTAAATGTTATTAAAACCAATTTATAACGCGTTTCTAACGTTTTAAGAACATCTTTGTGTTTGCTGTGTTCTATGCATATCTTGAGTAGAGAGTTCAACTTCAACATGCACTATTTTTCGCTCGCCTGGAACGTTTTTGCTAGATCGATAAGCGTACTCAGCAGATGGTCAATCTAGCGACTACGTTCCACGTGATCGAACAAAATAGTGTAGTGTTGAAGTAAAACGTAATAGGCCTACTTATTTATTTATTATTTTTTGTATTTCTTGTTTTTTACAGACCTACAATGAACCATCAAACTTTGTCAACGGTTCCAAAAATGGATGTCAAAACGAAAGATGGAACTACCCTCCTTTTGTTCCAAGTAAGAACAGCAATAAAATGTACCAAATAGGACTAACAAATAAAGGGAAGACAATCACGCACTATTTTTCATGTTCATTGTCTTATTTTGAGACATTGGTGACAGAAATAAATTGAAACTTGATTGAAATTGTGTCTGTAAATCATTACACTACAATTTTTATTCCAAGGGCTCTTTGATTTCTTCAAATATTTTTTATAATGATATAGTAAATCCACTAACCCTCTATAATTACGCACAAAAGATCGCGCCGCCTTAAACTGCTCCTATACGGTTTGTGCAATGGGAAAAGGGTGGCAGCTATCCCCAGTGAGATGTCTTTCCCCCTCTTAACTCCCTCCCCTTCCCCCTCCGGATGTTGGTCACCCTGATATTTGATATTTCTAAGCATTCGTTGTACTTTGTAGCCCATTTTTGCAATTTTCGTCAAATTCCCCCCCTTGAAAGTTGCCTTTCCCCCCCCTCCTCTCTAAAAAAGTACTGGTTATGCCACTGAAGTTATAGGTATATAATGTCTGTTTTCTGCTTATTACAGGATTAAAAAGTGAAATGCTTTATCACAACACACTTTGTATGGAATCCAAACAGCGATATGGAAATCACTACGATCTTCATAATCTATATGGTCACTTTTCAGCATGGGCTACTCACTTGTAAGTGTACCGGTATTATCTATTAATTGGGCTGTTTCATTTAAAATCCACACTACCCCTGTGGAAGATTTTGGAAATATCTTCTACATGTGGAGTATGAATTTCTAATGGAATGAACACATTAACAGCTCCATTTGAAACTCACCCTTCCTCGGTGGAAGATTAAGGTGGAATCTTTTTCAGAGGGTGTACGAAACTCAGATGGAGCTGCCTAATGTGTTTATTTTATTTGAAATTCATACACCCCCTGTGGAAGATATTTCCAAAAACCTTCCACGGGGGTAGTGTGGATTTTAAATGGAATAGCCCTTTATTTATGATCTTCATCTATGGCATTGTCTTTTTTAAAGACAGTTCTTGTTAATCAAATCGGTCATACTACTAAAAAAGAGATGCGTGTTTTTATTCTGCAAAGAGCTATTCCAGTTCAAATACATACACCCCTATACATACATGATATTAATCTCCCACACAGAAGTGTGAATTTCAAATGAGGTTACCAAAACGGATGACTCCATTTGAAATCTTCACCCATTGTGTGCAAATGTGGGAGATGAAGGACATGTCTTCCATATGGGGGGTTATGGGTTTCAACTGGAATAGCCCAAGCGCTGAACCTAGAAGTGGAAAGCACTGATACAAATTTTGTGTACATTTTCTTCACTTTTATTATTTATGCATGTTAAACCAAGAAATGGAAAGTGTACACTGTCACCAATATTGAATAAATTCTTCCACTTTTAATCTTCATGCATGTTAAGCCAAGAAGTGGAAAGCGTACACTGATACCAATATTGTATACATTCTCTTCACTTTTAATCTTCATGCATGTTAAGCCAAGAAATGGAAAGCGTACACTGATATCAATATTGTACACATTTTCTTCACTTTTAATCTTTGTGCATGTTAAACCAAGAAGTTGAAAGCGTACACTGATATCAATATTGTATACATTCTCTTCACTTTTAAGCTTCATGCATGTTATTCCAAGAAATGGAAAGCGTGCACTGATACCAATTTTGTATACATTCTTTCACTTTTAATCTTCATGCATGTTAAACCAAGAAGTGGGAAGCGTACACTGATACCAAAATTGTACACATTTTCTTCACTTTTAATCTTTGTGCATGTTAAACCAAGAAGTGGGAAGCGTACACTGATATCAATATTGTACACATTTTCTTCACTTTTAATCTTCATGCATGTTAAGCCAAGAAGTGGAAAGCGTACACTGATACCAATATTATAATACATTCATTTACTTTTAATCTTTATACATGTTAAGCCAAGAAGTAGAAATCGTGCACTGACACCAATAGTGTATACATTCTCTTCACTTTTATTCGTCATACATGTTAAGCCAAGAAATGGAAAGCGTACATTGACACCAATTATGAATACATTTTCTTCAATTTTAATCTTCATACATATTGGCTTAACATGCATGAATGTAACCGATATTTATATAAGCAATGCGCCAACATCTTCAATCGCGCCTGTCCTTAAACAGTGATTCATGTTGTCTTTCCTTAATTTATTCTTTCTTTCTTTCTTTCTTTCTTTCTTTCTTTTGTTCTCTTTCATTCGTTCTTTCTTTCTCTCTCTCTTTCTTTCGCTCTCTTTCTTTCTTTTGTTCTTTCTTTCTATCTTTCGTTCTTTCTTTCTTCCTCTCTCTCTCTTTCTTTCTTTCTTTCTTTCTCTCTCTCTTTCTTTCTCTTTCTTTCTTTCTTCATTCTTTCTTTGTTTCTTTCTGTTATTTTTGTTTATTGTATTTATTCACTTTCTGTTTTCTTTCTTCTTTCTTTCTTTCTTTCTTTTCTGTTCTATTTTTTGTTCTTTCTTTTATTCTTTCTTTTTTCTTTGTATCTTTGTTTGTTTCTTTCTTCTTTTTGTGTTTCTTTGTTTGTTTGTTTCTTTCTTTCTTTCGTCCATTCTTTCCCTTTTTCATATTAAGGTGTTGCTTCTTACTAATTTGAGCTTTACTATTATACTCTATTATGTTATTATCAAAAACAGTGAAATATTTCATCATTAAAACATTCTTCCAATCCAACAGTGCAGGGAAACAAATATTTCCATACACCAGGCCAATGATATTATCGAGATCAACCTTCCCTGGAACTGGTCAATTTGCTGGACATTGGCTGGGCAAGAATAAAGCTGAGTGGCAAGACATATATCATTCTATTATAGGTATGGACACAACCAACAAAACGCTGTGGTCATCGGTAGCACTTCTATACTTAACCTTAGTTGCTGGTAGACGTCTTGGAATATAGCACTGCTTTGAACACCTGAAACTAACGCTTTATATACCCTATAATGGGTTATTCTATGTCCATACACCCATATGGAAGACATGACCTTAATCTACCACACAAGGGGTGTGAATTTCAAATAGGGTTACCTGAATTGGTGACTCCATTTGAAATATAGGCCTGCACCCTGTGTATGAGATTAAAGTCATGCATTCCACATGAATGTGTGGAATTCAATAGCCCTTTTACACAGCTGCACTAGCCAAAGAGTTTCAAAATGTCAAAACTGGTATAGGTATTTTATATAGGTCTGTTAAATAGGTCTGTTGAAATAGACCTATAATAATCACAAAAGCGTTATTTAATTTTCTTAGTTGCAGCCACTACTAAAATGCGCGATTTTCAAATCGTTTGCTTCGCGGCGTGCACATACTTTGCCTCTAAAGTCTCTTTACATAAACCAGTTTTGGCATTTCGATACGCTATTTGCGAATTATATACCATATAAAATAGTTATAATTTGCATGCATAATATCTATAATCTCTGTAGCTATAACGCTTTTTGCTTCTAAAACTAACAGTGCGGGTGAGATAGTTTGGCCAGAGCGAAGACCCATGGTGTTATCACGTTCAACGTTCCCTGGTACAGGAAGATTCGCCGGTCACTGGTTGGGTAATAATAAGGCCGAATGGCAAGATATATACCACTCTCTCGTAGGTAATTAATGCATTGATTTATACCTAATTATTATGATCTTATTTATGGTAATATGCTTTGAAATCAAGAGTCATAACCAGTTACCAACGATGATAGTTCTGTTAAGAACAGTGAAAAATGGTTAACTTGCATAATGTATTCTTATTTGAGTACACGGGGCGCGGCAGTAGGCCTATTGGCTCTTGTGGGTTCGAACCCCAGAGGTGCCATCGTGTTGTGTGTACTGTACTTAGACAAGGTACTTAACCTATGTTGTCTCTCTCCACCCCGATCGATGTGTAAATGATCGGCATAGAAACATCTCAAAAAAAGTAACTAACCCCCTTAAATAATGGCCATTATTCAAACACGGGCAATTGTATTACAAATCTGTAAAATGCGTTGGAAGCAGAATTTATTTCTGCGCATTTTGACACCTCATTTGATACGATAGCCCACAAAACAATAAAACACCGGTCAATTTAACGTAATGAGGTCCCGATTTGAAAGTTGCACTTACAACAATACAAAAACACTCAGATATCATTACATATTCCCTTTCTTTATACTGAATACAAGATCAATACAATTACTGCAATTTTCTTGGTTTACGTTGATTTAAATGTACGCTATGACGTCAATATTTAGTCATTTGCTACAAATGAAGAATCAAAATGTGCAGAAATAAATTCTGCTTCCATTGTAATTTACAGATTCGTAATACAATCGCCCGTTTTTGAATAATTGTCATTATTAAGGGGGGGGGGTAGAAACTTTTTTTGAGATGTTTATTACCTTAATAATCATATACTCTTCACGCATTAGTTAAATGCTATAGTTGCTCACTTGATTAGTGTAACTAAGTCATAGGTACTTTGTAATTAGTAACGTTATTACTATAGGATAGAAACAATTATTGTAATTATGCATATTTTATTTTTCAAATTCAGCAAAGTATACCATTTCCTTTTTATTACTATTGTGAAATGGATTAATTGAGTGCTTTTGTGGCCAATACACGTGCTTTAAAGCTATTATTGTCTTAAACATTACCTATGTTAGCAATTGCCAATTGCCACTTATAGCAATAAACATTGATATCATTTTTATATTCACATTTTATTGATAACAATTGTCATGTTACTTTTTGTACTTCCTAGCCATGGTGGAATTCAACATGTTTGGAATACCTTTCGTAAGTATTATAATCATCTGTAGATCTTGCTTCGTAAATTATGATTATAATAATACCAAGTAACATCTTCCTAATAATTATACATATAGTATTCACTTTCTACAGACCCCTTAAAGTTTCAGCAATTTTTCTTTTTACGGCTTTGGTCTCAAAAGAATTCTCTCCCTGTCCCTGCATGATGAATTTATCAGTCTGTCATTGAGCCAAAGGCAATACATGACCCAGTTGGTGAATCAGTTACATCAGATGCCATATAGTTCAGTCCAGCTTTCCAGAAAGTAACCATCACCTGAGTCAATTGGTCGTCAAATGTTGACAGTTGGTAACAGGTGTCCTGCTGGAGGCACTTAGCCATAGTATAAGTTGATTGAGTTATTATTATAGGCCTACTTTGAACAGCTCGTTATCGGCGGGAATTGTTGGGCTTTTACCACTACACCGACCTGTCTAGTCTTTATTTTGCGTGTTAATGAAAGCAGACAAACTCATCATAATCATCAGTCGGCTGCGGAGCAGGCGACTACAAGCTTTCTCCAACTATTGCGATCTTGGGCAAGATGTCACGTATAAGACTTCAATTAATAACTTATGATGCTTCTGGCAAGATGTCAAAAGACAATTCTCAAAATTAAATATATTGATATTAATCCGCGATGTTATAAGGCCCGCCGATTACGAACTGATCAAACTGTAAAATAGTTAATGAAATAAGTGTTTTAAGACTCCTATCGACAAAGAACTGAATTTGACCTTCTTTGACAGGTTGGTGCTAACATTTGTGGTTTCTATGGCGACCCACCTATAGATGATCCTGAGCTGTGTCAGAGATGGATGCAAGTCGGTGCATTCTACCCACTGTCACGTGTTTACAAAGCTAGAGATACCCAGGTAAAATATATGCCACCGTCTGGGGTTTTCGGACCGTTCAACATTTACGTCAGGGGAATGGAATTTTTAAAGGGGGAATTCAAATTTTTTGGGATCCTGAGGGGGAATCGATTTTTTTATCGAACCATGAAAGGGTAATGTTACGTTTTAAATAGAAGAAAAGAGTAAACAGGGGGTCCGAACATTTTGAGCGGACGCGAGGGGGCACGCGAAATTTGTTGTCCATTTTTGGTCAAAACTCCCACGGCCACCCCGGGGTAAATATCGAACAGTCCTAAAGTTAGCGTTCTGTCCCCCTATTCAAAAACGCTGTATGTTAATGCATACAAGGTGTCCTAAAAAGGGGGTTACGACAAAAATAATGACATCTTAATGTAAAACAGTCATTTAGTGTTTGCATATGCCACATTATTTAGCTATTGTTTGCAAAAAATAGACCTCTTTTGATACAACAGTTTTTAAAGATATGACCTCGAACGTAAAAAAGGCAGCAGATTGTCCGAAAAAAAAATAATTCTGTAAAATTAATGGAGATTAAGTACCAAGTTTTTGCTCTTATTTATTTGCCGTTTTCTTGCCTATTTAGCCAGCAGATCCCGCATCTTTCCCGAGTACCATTCGCGATAATATGAAGAAATACATAGAGGAGAGATACCGAATATTACCGTATTTGTATACGTGTTTCTATCATGCTCACGTCGATGGATTTGCTGTGGCACGAGCTCCATTCTATGAGTAAGTTTTTCGATTTCTTATTGAACCTGGCCCTGGGTGAATCATTCAATGTCATACAGATATAGTTCTCCCATGATGTGTACAGAGAGCCAGGCGTTACCCTGATCGGAACTGGCTGCGAGATATTTGTTATTCCGTGCATCTGCCCCACAATTGCATCTAAATGCAGTATAAAATTGAGAAAGCGGTCATATTTTGCCTCCATTGACGGGGACCTCTTGCAACAGAGTCTAGTCAAAGACGTTATCCGCTAGGCCACGCTGCTCTACGTCAAACTTTCTGTAATACTTTGTATTCTACCGATCTGGATCTAAAATGATTTTCAAATTTGTTTTGCTTTACAGTTTCCCTGATGACGAGGATGTATGGGAAGTTGACTGGGAGTTCCTTTTGGGTCCAGCTCTGCTCGTTGTCCCCGTTATGGACCCGGTAAGCCAGTGTATATTCAAGTAAAGCTTAATTGAATCGAGCCGTTCGATTCGCAAATTAAGACTCGACGCAACTACACACTTTACACCTCCTTTAAACAATTTGTCCCAATTTACCAACTGAAGGGTGTAATAAGGCTAACTCATTAAACCGTGCTATATGGCAAAAAACAAACCGTAGAGGAAACAAGGTTCCTGATACGAACTGAAATGTATCGAGTGAGTTCTATAATATTTTGGATATCTCACCAGAACGTATTCAATTAACCTGATTAATAAAAAGCAAACCCGTTCCTTCACGCCAACTGTTACCAACCTATGATAACAAATTTCCTCAGCCGAAAGTCAATTTCTGGAAAGTTGGGCTCAACGTCATCTGTTGTAGGCCTAACTGTCATCACATCTTGTCACATAAGCCTACTGCCACTGGTGGTGTAACAAACTGATAAACGAATCACCTGTCGGAGACTCGGGACAAAATAAAGAATCCTTTAGCTGTGATCAGAATTATTTAGAAGTTTTTAAAGCATGTTAAGGGGACTCGTTACGTATGTTTAAAGATTGTGAATGCAATAAACACCTAAAAAAATAGTTATGATTTTTTTTTAACTACTTTGTATTTTATATCCCTATTAACTAATATTCTGGGTTTTTTGTTTTTGTTTTCTCACTTTTGTTCAGGGTGTATACACAGTCAGCGCTTACATTCCTGACGATCGGTTCTACGATTACTATACGGTACGTATTCTACAATCCTTCAAATACCCAATATAATAAGCCCCTTCCAAATATAACATAATAGTTTACAGATCGTATTTCCGACATGAATGATAGCTGTTCCTTCGTGTTGATGTGAACCCCAAATTAACTTAAATAATATTGCCCATTATTAGGCCTATAGGCTACCATTAATAAACCGTAAATTTCTGGAACCAAAAGGGAACTCGAAGCAAATGGCGGATTTGAGAGCCGCGTCAAGTGAACAAGTTAAATGCGGGGAGAGAATAACGAAAGCGATTGGAGAAAGAATTTGGACACAAAATAAAAAATAATGAACTGAAGCTTAAATTACACTTCTGGTGTAGTAACTAGGCATAATTATTTAACTTTCACTCAAACCTCACCCTAAAGTAGTAGGTCATGTACTAAATACTAAACCAAAACATGGTGCTGGAAGCTTAAGCGAAAAGAGGTTAGATCGTCTACTTTATAGTGGGTTCAGCAAAGTGATTCTAAACATCCGATGCCAATCCGACGTTTAAATCATCTTACGCGGAATGCACTTGATGAACGCGGCATTTCTAGAAATTAGCAGGGGGCACATAAATATTATTAGTAGAGAATTGTGTTTATGCGGTGACGAATTATCGTCACCACACCATCAAGTAACCACCCTCATATTATAATAATATTTACTTTTCTTTTATATCAGGGTCTTGAGCTAGCCAGAGCCAATCAGGGTCGTAATATCAGTCATCCTGCTCCTCTTGACACTATACCAGTCTTCACACGCGGAGGCTATATCATACCTCTGCAAGAGCCTGGAAATACTACAAAATACTCGTAAGACACCCACTTTTAAAAGACATTATGCGTCATTCTTGGCATTATAAATAAAAGTAGTTTGATGAATCTAAAATATATAATTATATACACCTAAGTCTAAATGAATGATCACCACTTTTAGCAATGTTGCTATAATTTGATGGGAATTCCAGTAGATGACATTGAGAGGAAAAAAAGGCATAAGGAGCTGCCTGCCAATTAAAAGTGCTATCTTCAGTGGATAGCATCAAGAGAAAGGCGTCCGGAATAACATAGCTGCCAATTTGAGATGCTAAGTATGTCAAGAGACTGAACATAACAGAGATATTGAGAGTGCCATCTTCAGTAGATAGCATCAAGAGGAATCGTGTCAATTGACGGGGGATACCAGAGCTGCCAATTTGAGAGTGCTATCTTCAGTAGATAGCATTAAGAGAAATTATGACAAGAGACGGGACATAACAGAGCTGCCAATTTGAGAGTGCTATCTTCAGTAGATAGCTTCAAGAGAAAGTGTAACAGGGGACCGGGCATAACAGAGCTGCCAATTGGAGAGTGCTATCTTCAGTAGATAGCATTAAGAGAAATTATGACAAGAGACGGGCCATAACAGGGTTGCTAATTGGGGAGAGCAATCTTCAGTAGATGGCATTAAGAGGAAATTCTATAAAACTACTAAAATTTACCTTCAGTTTTCCCCCAGAAATCTTTTACCGCAATTTGCTGCCTAAAATAATATTGCCGTAACAGCACGTGATTTTTGTATCGTTAATGACCACGCGTTACATACATGGTGCATGTGACAGATATTAGGCTATCAACTCTCCTTAAAAACACCTAATAATGTTAAAACTATTGTGATTTGCAGGCGTCTCAACCCAATGAGCTTACTGATCAGTATGCCTGAGGATCTGGATGATATCGCATACGGAGATTTGTTTTGGGACGATGGCGAAACAGCAGGTAAGACGATAAATAATGATGACGATGACGGTGAGGACGATGACGACAAAGACGATAATGACGGTGATGACGATGACGACAATAATGACGATGATGATATGATGATGATTGTGATGATGATGATAATGATAATGATGATGATGATGATGATGATGATGATGACGACAATGGCGATAATGATGACGATGGCGACGATGATGATGGTGATGATGACAATGATGATGATGACGATGTTGATGACGACGACAATGATGATGACGATGACGACGATAATGATGATGATGACGACGACGATGATGACGACGACGACGACGACGATGATGGTGATGATGATGACGATAATGATGATGATGATGATGATGATGATGATGATGATGATGATGATGATGATAATGATGACGATAATGATGATGATGATGATGATGATGATGATGATGATGATGATGATGATGATGATGATGATGATGATGATGATGATGATGGTCATGATCATGACTCGATGATTTCTCGGGATGTCCTATGTAAAAACGACTATGAGTGACATAGACTGTCCCACAGTCTCGGTTCGGTCCGGCCTGGATAATGGAACGATACATAATTACATAATAGCCTACCAAAATATGCCATAGTCCTTCCTGGAGTCCTTCACCCCCCCGATTCTAAAATAATACACAGCCCAAAACCAATTCCTCTCTCTACACAAATTAGCTCAAATTGATGCCACCACACTGATCACACCTCCTATATTGAACGCTAAAATTCAGTGACCGCTCCCCACGCCGAGACTGTTCCGAAGTGTTAGAGATTTCACTTCCAAATATTCGTTCAACGAAGCCCGGTGATTCTGATGTCAATTACGAAAGCCCCGCCCCAGTTTCAATTCAAATATGGTAGCACAAAGCTATGCCGCGGGATGTGACGCAAGATCGGATGGGACACTTGTCATTGCTTGTCAACAACTGAGAGGTATTGAGCTCAAGTGGCACGCGTCTGATAGACCCATGGTACGCGCAATAATAAAAGGCAACCACTCGACTCGGACTTAGGCCTATTAGCTCCTATTGTCCATATTGCGTATATTATCGCGTGCGGTTTGCAAATGTTTGCACATTATTTAGCTAGGGAAGCCTTTTCAAATATCCCCGCGCTGCCAAGCTGCGTTGATTGGTCGGATACAATATCGTTGTTTTAGTCGCTTACACAAACGTTAATGTAGTGAAAACATGGACGTGGTATATAGAAAGATTGCGTGACTCCAAATCCGTAAAAGTGAACTCCCAGCATTTTGTGGGAACTAGTCAACTAGAAGTCAAAGTGCTTACAGACTGGGAGGGTCCATGTATTGGGTTGATTTTTAATGCTATGTAATCTACATTACCAGTCGTTCTCCATGGACCCGAGGGAGGGTCTATGAGTGACACAACTACGCCTAAACATCTCTTGCCGTCACCCCACCACACCACCCACATGTATTTCATGCGACGCCTCTTGGTATTTTATATACAGCGATAAGATCGTACATCT
This sequence comes from Amphiura filiformis, assembly GCF_039555335.1. Taxonomy (NCBI): domain Eukaryota; kingdom Metazoa; phylum Echinodermata; class Ophiuroidea; order Amphilepidida; family Amphiuridae; genus Amphiura; species Amphiura filiformis. The sequence goes on along the minus strand of NC_092641.1, from coordinate 56,085,556 downwards.
AAGCAAATTATTTTGATAATGATCTTATTTCTTAATTGGCAAATAACTCAGTGGAATGGAAATAATCCTTAGCATCGTACCAGTGATAATTCATGCACATTTATTGCACCATATATTAGAAATTTAAATGACTTAAATTTTTACATTTACATTGCTAATACAGGGGAGATAAATGATTGATTTCTTTGACTAAATACCAAAATTATGTTGCTATTATTATTATCAGAACTAATCAGATAACATTATAAATCATAGTGTAATTTTTGTTTCGCCACAATGATACAAGAAGTAGAAAAAATTCAATGATTTTCCCCTTTTTTTTCCAGATTCATACGAGCAAAACTTGGACTTATATCTAGAGTTCTTTGCAGACGTGGTATGTATATGAATTTGTTTTTATATATCAAGCATATCTATGAATGAACAGCTGAATCCTTTGAGATAATGCTGACGAAACTTCCAACCAGACAAGCAGTGGCCCGGCGTGGGTCATCACATGGGGGGGGCACCGACCATGATGGGGGGGGCACCGGGTCTTATTGGGGGACACAATCAGTTTTTCGGCAATTTTCCTATGGGATTTTTAAAAATTTCAGATCGGTTCAGGGGGCACGTGCCCCCGTGCCCCTATGACGCTACGCCACTGCAGGCATGTGACCAGCTGAATGGGTTCGCCATGTGAAGTCCATCATATGATATATATTTTAATTGTATAGATTTTTAAAAAAAAATGTAATTGATTGCAGGTAAAACGTCACACTAAACGTCACGCAATTTCAGTGTCAACTTGATTTGATCAATAAGATCAAACGCCTTTTATTCAGCAAATATCAGTCAATACTAACTCCTGGTCAAATATTCTTCTTATATACGGCTCATGAACGTCCTCTATTGTGCAAGTATAAAAGAGAAAGGAACGCTGGAATTCAAAATGACATCTCAAACTCTTTCAATTATATAGTTAATAAGCCAAGTCGACAATGCATTGTGGGACAGTTTTTTGCAGGTTTGGAACACTTTGCCCTCTGACCTATTGGGAAAATTAAGAAAAATTGTTTTTTTGTGCATACAAAATATAATCTAAAATGTTTTACAAGAATGAAAACAAACCCCCCAAAAATATTACTAAATAAATTAATTATTTAAATATTTTTAATGATAACATTATGACAATAATAAATTAATTAATAATAATTACAGCAATTTCCCCGATATGTCAGAGGTCAAAGTGTCCGAAAACTGCTCTCAAAAACTGGAAGTTACAATGGCGATTGGGCTTGTTTAATTTTATTTGATTTTTTATCACTTACACTTTCTATTTTTACAGACGAAGATCGAGATCAACTCGGAGAGAACGGGTTTATACCAAAACAACCCGGACATAGGAGAGGAACTTCCACATATAACAGATGTACGAATGCTAGGATTGATAAGCGATCCCGGAGATCGAATAGTGGTCGATAATCGAGAAGTAACCCAAGATCAATTCAACTATGAGAGTTCTTCAAAGGTAAGCATAAACTGAACACTAGGGGTGGACAACACAATTTTGTTTAGAATACTTTTCAAAATATAATGATATACATTTACGATCTTACATTGAAGATTTGCCGCTTCATCCTTGACATGAAGCAGTCCGTTGATCAGCGTGTACTTGCGCCACCACTGTTTCGAAATTCATTTATACATCAAAGTGTATACCTCAAAAAGTTTTATAATCCTAAGACAAAATATTAAAAATATAAAGGCTCTCTTTGTATACTTGACTCATATGTCAATATAAAGCAGAATTATGAGTCAACATAATGTATCTGCATCCACAAATACGGGGATTTACAATGATGTGTTGAGAAAATCCCGAAATCCTATAGTTGGTTCCCTTTCCCCTATTTTAGCGCGGTGTGATCATAATACGTTCGAATTGCCTATATCATGCAGGCCCGTCGGAACCGCTACGGCCGGTACGGCCATGGCCGTACCACTTTTTAGCCAAAAAAAAAAAGGAAAGGAGAGAAGAGAAGAGAAGAGAAAGAGGAAAAGGAAAAAAGAAGAGAAAAGGGAGAAGAAAAGGAGAAGGGAAAAGGTTAAATTGCACGTTATAGTAGGCCCATGCCTAAATCGCAGTCGGGTCAATCTATAGGCCTAGGTCTGTGATTATTTTACATGCAGGGCCCGTCACATTGTCATCAAAGTCAGTATATAGGCCTATTAAGACGGACTCCGTGCTGACTTCAATTCAACATCGATCCATGCATGCTTTAATTGCGAATCTCAAGTCTTAGGCCTATAAAGTGTCAGTGTAACATTTATAATTTTAAAAATTGAGTTTGGGCCTTTTTTGTTTTAAAAAGCAATGATAGTGTAAATGATGCACCAAATGGCTTCAATTGGACCTTCATTTTGCAAAATTTCCAAAACTTCTCAGGGGGTACATCCTCCTCAGACACCCCCTGCGTATACAAACAACTGTCAGTTTTCGTGTCTGTAGTATTTAACACTCACCACTTGATGTTTAAACCAATAATTCATAAAATAACAGTGAAAAAATGGCCTTCAATTGGCTTGTCATTTCGTAAATTTGATATTTTCGGCTTTTTCAAACGACACAATAATAGTGCCAAAATGGTCCACGAAATGGCTTCAATTTGGTCTTCATTTTGCAAAAGTTTCTCACTTCTAAGGGGGGCACATCCCTGCGTGCGCAACTTTATGTTAACATGTAAAGCAATACCGGGTAATTTATAAAGGTCAAAACTTGTCCACGAATGGCTTCAATTGGGCCGTCATTTTGCAAATTTTCGGCATTTTCAAAATTAAAATTTTACACAATAATAGTGCAAAAATTAGTCCACCAAATGGCTTCAATTAGGTCTTCATTTTGCACCATTTTCTCACTTCTGACACCCGCGTGCGCAACTTTATGGGTACATAATTATAAAGCAATAATTCAGACAATAAAAGTTAAAACTTGTCCACAAATGGCTTCAATTGGGCCGTCTTTTTGCAAATTTTAGGCTTTTTCAAACTAAAATTTTACACAATAACAGTGACAAAATGGTCCACCAATTGGCTACAAATGGGTCTTCATTTTCCTAAAGTTTCTAACCCCCCCCCCGTCGAAAACTGGGCTTTCAAAATTACTATCATGTGTACTGTAATCGAGGCTTATCATGAATTGGTAACATGTTTTATGGTTGATCATTTTATTTTGAATGTCCTAGTTTTGAAGTTTAGTCCTATTAACTTACCGTTGAAATTCTACTTTTCATTTTCCAAAGTGTTTGAGCTTCAGGGGCTTCGCCCCTCGAACCCCATGAGGGGCTCGGCCCTTCAAACCCCGCTGGGGTTTCACCCCAGACCCCCAAAAGTGGGCCGTACCACTTTTAATTTGCTTCCGACGGGCCTGATATCATGTATATATATGGCTCAATATGACGACTATAGTGAATTGTGACATGACCCAGTAAATTGACTGTTACCTTAAAACAAAAGCTATCACACAGAAAATAATCCAGATTTGGCAAACATCAGGCTGTACGCCACTAATCAAAAAATATATCATTATTCTTCTAGTCAAAAAATATCTAACACATTGTAACATGTTTGAGATACACCTTGTGTAATTTAAACACCATGAGATCATTATGTTATCTGGTTATCTATAACCTAATCTATTGCGGCTAATGTTTTTAATTTTAATCTGCCTTATTCCAACAGATCTTAACAATCTGGGGTCTATCACTGGATATACTGTCTGATCACAGGATTGATCTCGGATCAACGTCGATTCCAGTCTAATACACCATCATCGCCCCCACCCCCAGTATAACGTAGTGTTTGCTTCATCAATTATTAGCAGTTACTGGCATCTGCCTTGGGAGTCAACTGATTCAAGACATAGACCTCCCATATAAAAACACAGTAGATGGAGTATTTTTACTTAAAGCCATATTGTTAACATTTGCTGAGGAGGACGCCCTCAATTATTTTCAAAATTCAGTTTTTTACATGTTTGTAATGTACATTAATGAATTAACATACCATGCAAAAACCATGCCTTATTGGTGACAAAATCCGATATTTTTTAAAAGGTGACAAAAGAAATACAAATCTTATTTTTGTGGAAATGTAACAATATGGCTTTAGGGACCACAGTGATTCAAACACATCGTGGTTGGGCAGGAAAACCTCGTATGTGCTTTTGGCCCATGAACATGTGTAAAACAAAACTGTTAACAGGTTACAAAATAGGTTTTGCTTTAAACATGTTCAGGGGCCAATGACACATAGGTTTTTTTTATTTGTCTCATAAAAAGGCAGTGTCTGTATTGTAATTCACTTGTAGATACTGTATCTTTGCTCTGGAGGGCAGTTATGCAATAGACGCCTGTAAATATGTAGGATGATAGAAGACATTTCTTTTAAAACAAAATGTCATTTTTTTAAACTGCGAGTACTAAATTTTTAACATCTTCTTGATGTTTGTACAGTAGGGTTCTGTGATGTCTGCATTTTGGAATCCAAAGGATTCTTTGTAAATTGCAGGGAAGACGCATTTAGGTAGTTGCCTTTAAACTTTATTTGAGAATCTAATTTTAATGTAAAATTCTAGATTAAGGCCATGGAGCATAATTCGATCAATCTTTCTGTCACCATCGATTCTTGATCTATCCTTATCATTTATGAAATATTAATCTTCACAAACATGCATCATGTAAACATTGGGGAAAAAGATGTTACTCGCTATCTTAGATACTTTTCGAAGTTAGTCAACCAACTAAAATGGTCAATGCGTTTTTCTTTTTCTTTTAAAATTACGCGGCGTAGCAGTGGAACATGACATTTGTTCAGCAAACTATTGTTTTAGGCATATTCAAATAAATCTCGCAACCGACTTGTGGTTCTTGGTTTATAACAAGATGTTTGAAATATCTTGTTTACTTTGTAACGTTATTTACTTCATATTTTGTTTTTGTTTTTTAAAGTCATTTTAAAGAAATATAGATATTTCTGTGCCAAATCTCCATAATTTTATTAACTTTCTAATGATTTTATATTTGTCAGTTCTATTAAAACATAAAACATGTTAATTTTATTAGTCTGAAATGTTGTATATATTAAAAAAGGCAGGTTTCACATTTCGAAACCTTTTTACACTGTTATTGCCTAATGTATATATCAAGTGATATATAAAGTGCCTTTTCCCTTTCTCTGTTCCATGACGTCACAAAAACGTCACAGTCTGACGTCGTACAGGTTGCGTAAAATCTCTGATTTTTAAACAGTGTCCAAAAAGTCTCTTCACCTTGACAAAACTCAAGATACCGTAAAGGGTCAAATCTTTTGAAATTCTGAAAACAATTATGCAAATTATATTTGCGTATCAAACTTGCTCCATTTAGTGACACATACATTAAGTAATGTGAAATCAAAATGCTAAATTGCGTCCCAAACATTTATCACACATAAGACCGTTGTTAGGACGTCACGTGTGCACTAAATTTCATTAATGCATAAAGATGACACCTTGGGGTTTTTTTCGGAATGGCTGTATTAAAGATATGACGTCAGGTTCTGGTGGAAGGTAAATAATTGTTTGACTAAGGGTAACAATAATTGTAATTTTAAAGCTGAATATTTTGTATACTTAAAATGCTATCATAGATACCTGTGTAAGGTGGAATTGGCGGGTTATAAGATAGACAAAAGATATTATCAAGTTGTTGTCTACCAAATAAATCAGATAAAAATACCGTGTTTTGTGGCAATCATTCTTTCCCTCGATGTCGGTCAATGCATAATGAAAAAGAAAACATATCTAAATAAAATATATCTTAGTCCATCATTCCGAGTCGCATATTTTGCTCCCACTTCTCCATTTTTTCAATCACAACTTTTCTTGTATAAAAAGGAGAAATGATAATAATTATGGTAAATTTTAGTCAGAATAGTATTCATGAAGGATACATGATTTCTTTATTACACTGTTAGAACAAAACTTAACAAGTTGTTGAAAATTTCGTAACAACCGCTGTTGCGCCATTTCCTTTCTGAAAATGTGTACGGTACTTATCATCACGTTTAGAGACACAACAGAAGAAAAAAGTATCTAAGTTACTGGCTCTAGGAAGGTATATGGACTATAATAATTAAAAAGTTCTTATGATGCAAGTTCTGATACAGGAAAGATCACATTATATACGTGTCTGTGTTTTTATGAATTAATTATGTCAGTATAATAATATTATTTCAAACAAATCAAATAATTATGTGTAATTGATGGGGTTGGGCGGTATGTTTGCGGTGTAGGGTGGGGCGTGGTTGTGGATTATTGGCGGTCTCACAAAATAATCACTATAATTTTATCAAGACCATACGGGATGACAACCTATAGTTCAGTTCATTGTATTCACAATATTATATACAAAAAATCCGAGCTTTGAACTCGACTACCACTCATCATCTGCAGTTCAAGAAGATTATTTTTCAACCATCTCATTCTCATCCTCATTATTTTGCTTGGCATCCCCCAAGCAATTAAGATAATAACATGACGTAGCATTACGGCAGAGAATCCAGCGAGTCCCCGTTAACCCTACACTACTCGCGTATAGATCAGTTTGTTGACATTCACTGCTCGTGAGCTAACAAACGCACATCCTACGCTACGCTGTTAATGCTCCATGCAAATCCTCCATCGCTAATACCAAAATGTTTCCCATTTGAAAGAAAATTTTGAGTTGATATCTCAAGAACCACTGAACCAATACTACGCTTGTTTGTACTCATTCAAATGCATTTTTCGCGTAGATTCCAAATATGTAAATAGATTTTTTAAATTCTAAATTTTTTTAATATATTTGGAAATTGTTTTGATGACATTCGAGACTGACAGAGGGGTTAATGCGAATACAGCGGATATGTTACACGCTCACTTAACCGGTGGCTCAGCATAGGCATGTCACTTGTGCCATTTGACGCAGTCAATTTAACGTACACACACGCGGTTTCCACTTCTGCATCATTACACCGATTTCAACTTCACTCAAAAGAAGATGGTTTCTGCTGATTATGCTCTAGTCTGGTGCTATTGATCAATGTGGATATATTCATATAAGGAATGGCGAATAAAAAGATGGATTTGACTGGTTTAGTTGAAAGAAAACTAGGAGAAAATCATCGACAAGATGATAGTCAGGATTCCACACATGGCGGTGATTATAAAAACATCGATACCTCTACTACCAGTAGAATACCAAATAAACATTCGGCACAAAATCAATCTAGAAAACGCCGTCAAATTTTCTCTTTTATATTTAATGTATATACTGCAACTATTTTATTCGCTGTTTTGATAACATTCACTTGCGCCTTCCTCATCGTTCGTATTCAAGAATTAGAAGTCTTCCTTCACCATCAAGATGGATACATCCGGGACTTACGGAACCAATTTGAAGCTGGGTTACCAGAAGGACCTCCTCTAGGCGACGTTGGTAATAGGATTGCGTCTGCATTAACATCACAAAATAGGGTAAGATGGGGGTCATTCACATCACATTACGATATTTATATCAAATCCATATTTTAGAAAATCACATGTATATAGGAATGACATTTATCAGTATGATCATTGTATTATTTGTTTCAACGTCAAAATACAGGTATATAGCATGAACATCGAGCAACTATAATGGTAAATTGAAATGTAAAATAAAATGCATTGTACAGTATGATCATCGAGCAACTGTACAACAGTGTAATTGAATTCAAATAATTAAGGGGGTACTACTGTACCCCTGGCCAATTTTGTGCCTATTTTTGCATTTTTCTCAAATATTATAGCGTATTGGTGACAAGTAAGATATGTATATTATAGGGGCAAGGACTACAACTACTGCCCTGAAAATTTAGCAACTCAAGGCAAGTAGTTATTGATTTATTGATCAAATATTGGTTTTCCCTCATTTTTGACTGTAACTCCACAACTGTTGTCTGTGCTGAAATAAAATTTCCAGTGCAGTATAGTTGTAGTCCTTGCCCCTATAATATATATATATCTTACTTGTCACCAATGCTCTATAATTTTTAAGAAAAATGCAAAAATAGGCACAAAATTGGGCAGGGGTGTAGTACCCCCTTAAAATATCCCAAATTATACCAATATTAATAGATGGAACTTATATCAACGGCATTACATGGAATCTATGGAACGTGTTCATTTTGGATGAAAAGTGCATGCTTGATTAGAACCATACCATTTTGATACGAATTCGACTGTAAATAAATACCAAATCATACCAGCTATATAAAATATAAAATAGTCCCAATTTAGGTCTATCCCCAGCAAACACAAAAACGTTTTAAATAAGTTATATTTTGGCTTTTGGTTTAGATAAAAACGTTTTAATAACATTCAAATGTCGAGTTATATAAAGGTCATGAAAAACGTTTTGTATGAAAACACACTGCAACAATATTTTTAAAATGTTTTCAAAATGCTATTGTAAATTATATTTGCAAACATTTTTTGCCAAATATGTTGTCAACACTTAAATAACATTATGTTAAAATATTTGCATCCAGCAAACACAGAAATGTTCTTAAAATGTTTTTTTCAAAACGTTTTAAAAACATCTAAATGTTTTAAAACATTACTGCAAATATTTTGAGCAAACGTTTTTCACAAAATATTTTTTCAACCGCAAAATAGCATTCTGTTTAGAATGTTTTTTATCAAGTTTTCATAAATGTTTTGGAATGTTATTAAAACGTTTTTATACCCTTTATATAACCCGACATTAAACGTTTTCTGTAAAACATTTAGTGTTTGCTGGGAAGTAGATTGTCAAAAAATGTTTTTTAATGTTATGAAAACGTTTTATACCCTTAATATACCCTTTATATAACCCGACATTTAAACGTTTTCTGACAACCTTTTATAACCTTTTTTCGAATGATGTCGAAAACGTTTTGTGTTTGCTGGGCGGTATATTCTTGAAGGAGAACGTATAAATCATGTCAATGAATTTCAAAGAAAAAACATTAATTTTACAACGTTAACGAAAATTATTAGAGTTGCGCATTTTTCATGAGCGATGTCATTATAATTATGGAAACCTAAGCTTCATGGTTTTATGATCTAATGTAACAAGTTGCGTCCATAAGGCTGAGTTCACATAGAAGTATACGGTATACGGTATTCGCTATACGAAATACGCTCATTCGTTCAGGCTGAGTTCATATAGGAGTATACTATGTGAACTCAGCCTGGTCGAATGAGCGTATTTCGTATAGCGAATAGCGAGTATGTCAGTTTACCCATTTTCTTCGTCTTATCAAATGCTTGTAACTTTACTTCTTGAGGTCACATTGCATTCAATGAGGTGTCATAATGTGCAGAATTAGATAGTGCATCTATTAAAAAATGAATTTGCCCACATATGGTTTAGGTTTTTAAAATTTGGACGGTATACGCATGCACTAAAATCGAACACGCGCGATTCCCACTATACTATACTAAACGCAGGTATACGGCCTTTTCGAATAGCTCTTATGTGACCCGGTACTATGAAATTACCTTGCTCGATTTAATCTATACGCGTGCACCTGCAAAACGTGCATCGTATACCCGAATAGTATACTTCTATGCGATCGTAGCCTTATGTGACCCGGTACTATGATATTGCCTTGCTCGATTTAACTATATACGCGTGCACCTGTAAAACGTGCACCGTATACCCGAATAGTATACTTCTATGTGAACGCAGCCTAATGTTAACATAAAGCGCAGCACCACTGTTGCAATGCTGTATACGACAATACTCGTGCAAATATACAATGCAAATGATTTTTTCTTGTTGTTGAAATGAGTCCGGGAAATACCTTCTAGATATTTGGGTTGCAATTGAGTAACAATTGATTGATTATAGAAAATCTATTTACACTGCTCTGAGCGTAAACCTTAAGACACACCGTGAAAAATTATTCTTTCGGAAATTATATCCAAATCGATTCACTGTTGCATATTCCTGCCTGTACAAATGCATACATGTGCTCTTTCTACGAGTGTGACTGTTTCAATGCAACAGAAAATAGAATTTTAATTTCCTATAATAATTTAACTTCATCTTATAGTCATTTGAGGGTTTTTTTTGGTTGTTTTTTGAGAAAGATAAATTCTGAAATAAGCTCGCCTTATTGATATTGGAATTCATAAATTATTTATATTATTACCAAAATTGCCTGACAAATTATATTTTCATTTTGTCATAGTATACCGTAAAATTCCGTCTACAAGCATATATATGCCTCTAAACGAGGTTTTTTTGACACAAGAGACAAGAGGCAGACACTCTCAACAAAAACGTTATTTGGAGTTTGAACAACTATATTACTGATAAAGGCGGCTGTACAAACATGTATATTTGTAAGACAAATCTATTGCAATGTTTTTGAGAAGGGTATTGGCCTTTCATATCTTTCGTTAAAAAACCCCTCGTTTAGAGGCATATATGCTTCTAGACGGAATTCTACGGTATTTTGAATAAATGTTGTTTACCAAAATGCCATTTGCAAAGTGCAATAAGTGCAGCGTACACTATTAATAATAAGTAAAAAGAACTAATTGTTTAATCGTACCTTAGGTTAAGCAAACACTAAAATGGTGCGTGCTTTAGTGTAAATTTGTAAATGTTTGATGTAAAATAGTTTTTGTGCTTGAAAATTTTAAGAATAACGAATTGGTCCATTTACACACATGATTGTGTGAATTATCTCCTTCGGGCATAAAACAAAATGAAATTGAATAAAAAATAAACGAATGCAACAAACAAACGAGAAGCAATTACAACTTGGGATATTTGAATTTGTCATGTCATTTGTAATCACTAGCTTAATATAAGGATTTAAATTTCTCTAATGAATTTTAATGTTTACATTGATTTATTGATTTATTTATCTATGTATCTATTTATCTTTTATCTAATTATCTATTTATCTGTTTCTTTCTTTTTTTCTTTATTTTATTGATCTATTTATTTATTCATTCATATATTTATCTATTTATTTATTTCATTATTTATGTATTTATTCATTCGATCTATTTCTTTTTTTAAATTTTTTTATTTATTTATTTATTTATTTATTTTTATTTTTTTGTATTTTTTTTGTATTTTTGTATTTATTTATTTTTTATTTTTTTATTTTTATATTTATTTATTTATTCATTTATTTATTTATTTTTTTAAATTAATTTATTAATTAATTAATTAATTTATTTATTTATTTATTTATTTATTTATTTATTTATTTATTTAATTATTTATTTATTTATTTATTTATTTATTTATTTATTAATTAATTAATTAATTAATTAATTTATTTATTTATTTATTTATTTATTTATTTATTTATTTATTTATTTATTTATTTATTTATTTATTTATTTATTTATTTATTTATTTATTTATTTATTTATTTAACAGGGCAGTGCAAGTAGACATTTACTAGGTACCCAAGATACAAACTGCGCATGTCCACCAGGTAAGTGTAATGTAATGGGACACAAATCTTTTTCAAAAGAAATGCCAATAAATACTAACGACTCCTCCTATTTGATGCGCATAATGACTGATTAAATATTCATTTAACAACATTTTACTCAAGTTAGACTATCTTTTATTAAATAATTAAAATGGCATTTCGTGATCCACAGCCTCATCCCACCACTTTTCTCAAAAAAACTTGAGATTTTTATACCACTGGAAACCTCTGGCTACATAATGTTTTATGTACCTAAAATTTCTTGCAGGTTAATTCGCTTAGCAAAAATATCGTCAAATTTGAATTTCGTTCTGGTATACCAGAACGAAATTACAACGCATTGTTTATGGAGCAGTGTAATACACATAATCATGCATAACTCGCAAACGTAAAATCTGAATCAACTGAAATTTTGGGAATAAGCTTTTTTCGTGGATATGTACTGAAAAATGTCATAAAAAGAGGATACTATCGCGAAATCCTCCTTTAAATGACTGATCGAAAATCAGATTTTCGATCAATAGTTAGTCATTTAATTAGTCACTCAATTAGTAATCAATTAGTAATGCATGTAAATGACTAATTAAATCATGATAAATCACTAGGTCATAATTCCCAATTAGTCATTATTCCTTATTCTTTACAATTTCAATATTATAAGTCATGAAAATATATGAAATATATTACTGTTCTTTTAGCAATACAACTGCATAATTTTACCATTTTTTCTTGACTAACTAAATTATATCTTGCATGACTAATTTTAATTAGTCGAATTAGACCCTTTTTTTGCCTAATTAAGTTAAACAGTGTACGCCTCGTCCTTTGACTCTAATTGGTAAAACTCTACCGTTAGTCATTTAAATGGGTACAGATTGTAGATAATTATTCGTTAAGTCGCCTTAGACCAAATTCATCTATTCAGTGAATTGTGATTATTAGTTTCTTACAATGCTTACGCAGTGTATCACTAATCACTTAGGCTTGAGAAGTAGTAATGGATTGGTGTTTGAAAGAGTTCCAGATTAATTTGACTGTGATGAATGGATAGTTGCCCCCAGTTACAGCATTGTATAGGTGTGCAATTAATGCTCTGCGTGCTTATCCATGTGCTTCAACGGAAAAAGTTCAAGTTTTGAAATATTTTCTCAAAATATCAAGAGCTATCTTAAGAAATACTGAACCAATACTAGGCTTGTTTGTACTCATTTTAATGCAATTTTCATGCTGATTCCAAATATGGTCAGGAAAATTTACATTTTTGAAATTTTTGAATTTTTAAGAATTTTTTTAAACATGTCGTCTGCAGTCGACACCCGCGTGCCATGATAATGTGCGCAAAAATTAGTCATTGAAATGTGTTTCAATGTGTAAAGCTAATTAGTTTTCATGTCCTGAAAACATCGTTTATAGTATCTTTGAATTTAGTCATTTTAACATCCATTGTTAACAGTCTGACATAAGAATGCACACCCACGACAAAGATATATGAAAAAATGAAGAAAAGGAATATGACAAATGAGTAACATGATACGCCAAAACTAACTATTAGAACTTGAGACTGGGAGCTTACCATTTAGTATGCGTTATTCATATTATACCAATCTGTATTACGCTGCCAAATCTTTGGATTTTGGCTTTTTTAAAGACAAGATACTTTAAATAAATAAATGATGGATATTACAAATTACACTCTTTACATGGGCTATTTCAGTTGAAATCCACCCCCCCCCCCCTCTGTGGAAGATTTTGGAAATATCTTCCACAGGGGAGTAAGCCTATGTTATTTCAATGTAATTGGTCAGGGTTAATCATTTTGAAACCAGTACTCCCCTGTATTATGGCTTTACCTATATCTTTCACAACTGGTGTGAGTATTTCAAATGGAAGTTACTTAAATTTCTATTCTATTTGAAACTCATACTCCCTCTGTGGAGGACTCAAGCTAAATCTTCCACAGGGGGAATGTGGATTTTAAATGGAACCGCCCAATACATTCGTATCATCTTTAATTACACTTTTTTTTTATCACGCATTACATTTTTTTACATATTGGTGGTAAAAATAGAAAATTTCAAAAGGTTTCTGAATTCGATAGCCTATCAACGTTCGTCACGTGTCCATATACCGATGAAAATACAAATTAACCAACTGCTTTCAAGCATTCTTTGTCGCAGGTTTCATTCTGTTGTATCATTTATTTTACATGCTCCTGAAAATTGAATACAGTTTAGGACCTATATATTTAGTATATAAAACAAGGCCGAGATACAGAGTTTGCTTTTTATATCGTCATTGTTATGTTCTTTTAAATATATATACGTCGATTGAACAAATACGAGGTTATTTGTATTATATTTACTTGAATGTATTGATTATGTATACTTTACAAACAAAATAACATTCTTTAAGTTTTTGGGCTTTTGCAAAAAAATCATCCCTACTCTCTAAATGTAAAAAAGTGAAAAACTCACTCCCCAAAAGAGTAATTCACTTATAAAACTAAAGAGTGAAATGTGTTTTTCAACTTTAAAACCACTCAAAAAAGAGTGAAAACTACTCTAAAGGAGTGAATTTCAACTCGTTCAAGGAGTTAAATGAAGGATAACTCATATGAGAAATTGAAAGATATTGTATTCTTTCAACTTTCTTTTAGCTATCTACAGTAGATAGCAAGCTTCTCAAAGTTTGATAAAATGTATGAAAATACCAAAATAAACTTTTCCTTGTCACGGATTCCCAACCACACACACATTTCCCCTCACACCAACGGATCAATTTTTCTGTTCTAATTCACGAAATTTAAGAAAACCGATTATGATAATTTTTCTACTATCTTCAGTAGACAGCATGGAGGTTTTTTTTTACACAAAAAGTATTAAAATATTAAAACAAATTTTCTTGATCATCCCCCCATGTGAGAATTTGAAAGATAGTATGCCTTTTCAATTTTCACTTTTGTTATCTTGAGTAGATAGCAAGCTTCTTCATTAGGTTTCCAATAAAGTTTGTATAAAAGGTATAAAAATACCAAAAGACCATTTTGTCAGTTTAATCCAAGAAATTGTAGGAAACCATTTATTAATGCTTATAATTTTGTCTGCTATCTTCAGTAGACAGCAAGGAGTTTCCAAATGAGTGAAAATACCAAAATAAAATATCCTGTTCCTTAGAAATTGAAAAAGACATGCAGCATTTCTCCTGAAAATTGAACACAATTTAGGACCTATATATTTAGTAAATACAACAAGACCGAGATACAGATACATGTAGCAATAACGTAGATTGCTTTTTATATCGTCATTGTTATTATGTTCTTTTAAATCCTACGTCGATTGAACAAATACGAGGTTATTTGTATCTACTTGAATGTATTGATTATGTACTTTACAAACGAAATAATATTCTTTAAGTTTAACGAACTTTTGCAAAAATATCATCCCTACGTCATCTTTGCCTAACAATTTTATGTAAATGGGTCTTATAAAACATTGTAAAACCGTATGTATGATAAAATGCACTGCACGTTTTCTTTAAATAGGACTACATACGGTATACCCTAAGTTGAGCAGTAACCTATGTTGAACACGTGGGCGTATCATTCATTCGATTATTATACCAATTTAACGGGAGTATACAATTTGTGTTCCTCTAAATAGATACCAGAGGCGCCAGTATATTTCTTTTAATTTGGAACCCACGCCGATAAACGTGTTTACAACTTATAAGAAAGGTTTAATATTATTCTTGGTATAGAGAGTGAAGCTATAGTTAACACTAAAACTATTATAGAGAAAATCTGTTCCATCATAGTCTGTGCTGTTTCCTCTATAATAATGCTGGACACATTTTAATTGGCTATTCCTGTTGAATTCCATACCCCCGCTGTAGAAGACATGACCTTAATCTTCCACACATGGAGTGTGAATTGCAAATGGATTACCTGAAGGGGTGAGTCCATTTGTAATTCACACTGGGGTTACCTGAGAAATTATTCCTGCCTGGGAAATTATTAAGGTCATGTCTTCTATATGATAAATGGGTGTAGGGATTTCAACTGTAATAGCCGAATATCTACGTTTTAGAGATAGGTAATGTGAAGCACTTTTTTAGGTCGACCCTGTATGGGTGATCCAATATACAGTGATATATGGAGATACTTGACCTGGTCGAATAAGACAAGTATGCAACACCAGAGCAACACCTTCCTGCATAAAAACCTCTTAGTAATGGACGTGGCCTTTAGGCTAACACCCACCCCACCGAAAAACACTCCACACACCAGTTAACTAATATAAAAATAAGTAATCAGATAGGAAATAGACAGTTTGACAGACTGGTAGTAAAGAAGTATAACCTAAACGTACCATGCACGATATACAAAATATAAACACACCCCATGCAATGTTGTAACTAAAGTAGGCTTTCCTGACGACGGGTTTCCTTGCAAAACTATTTTGATATTTATAATATGATAATAAAGCTAGAAACAGAAACTTGGTTTATTTAAACGCATCCGGGCGCACATAATCACACCTGCATCACACCCCTACCCGGACACTCTCATAACCACCCCATACAACCCTACGAACGAAGATTTTGATTGTGCAATTCCGTGGCTAATGTGGGTTTTCCTGACGCCGGATATCCAAGCAAAACTACACTTAAAAATTGAAGATTATGCAGGAGATTAGGTAAACACACTACACAACCCATCCCTCTCATATACCCACACACACCCCACCTACACACCCCTGCTACTTGCGATGCACTTACAAAACATAATGCATTAGCTTTTTGAGCCTTTTTCTTCATTCGAATCTCCTAAAATAAAAAATAAAAAATTATTACGCTGAAAAAAGTCACAATCAATTATTCTTATATCACGCTTAGTTTTGGTACAATTTGAGCAAATCTACATCAATTTTGACTTTTGTATGTTCAACCATCATAGACACTGAAAGATACCAATTCAACAACCAATTATCAAAAAACACAGCATTACTGGTGTTACACCACGAAGCAAAGTCTATTTGTAGCTCGCATTCCAATCAGAGTGAGCGCGGCAGGTGTTTTCATCATGCATGACTCTGTCACGTAACTCAATTGACCACGCAGCATACAACCCTCTCAAGGTGTCAGTAAAATTCAATGCTAATTCAATAAAATTGACGGCTGGAAATGTCAGGTTGGCGGACACAAGTATACATACTGAGTATCACTAAGGACTTGAGTACACTACACAGGACGTGAATATGAATGACAGGATATCACTCCTCTATCATGAATTCTCTTGCATCAAAAATGCCTTACAAACGACAAAATAAACATGTTAACTGTTCGACAAAACCAGAGAAACTAATCGCAATTTGTCTCATTTGAAATATACTTATTTTATCATTTTAAATGTATTCTTAAAAGATTAAGAGAACTAAACCTACTGTTGCATATATACATTTTGACTGTTTACTTGACAACAATGTTTTCTTCTTTATCTAAATAAATAGAATTAGGTATTGAGTTTGGTAGTCGAAAAGTTACCAATTCCAAATCCCATACACCCTACAAAACCAGTATGATGACCAGGGCTGTATTTACCTTAATAGTTGTGGGCCCTGGACCAGGCCAATATTTGGAGGCCTCTAAACTCAACGTGAGGAAGGCATGTGCACTCTTAAAGTGGCCAAAAGAGAGACGGAACAATTAGTGGATGACCCATCTGCGTTGCGCAATGATAGATCGATCGATGGGGGGGGGGGGAGTAAAAGGAAGGCTATAGTTGCCTTACAAATTGCTTTTCCTGATATAAAAGGTATGACAATATCAATATTATGTTTCTCGATCATCCCACACCCCATATGAGAAATTGGAAGATGTTGTATTTTTTTAACTTTACTTTTAGCTATCTACAGTAGATAGCAAGCTTCTCAAAGTTTGATAAAAAGGTATGAAAATGCCAAAATGAACTTTTCCTGGTTACGGATTCCAAACACACGCACATTTCCCTCTCACACCAACAGACCATTTTTTCTGTTCTAATTCACGAAATTGAAGAAAACCGATTATGTTAATTTTTCACAACAAAGTTGTTTAAAGTTATAAAAATACTAAAACAAACTTTCTTGATCATCCCCCATTTGAGAATTTTAAAGAAAGTACGCCTTTTCAATTTTCATGTTTGCTATCTTGAGTAGATAGCAAGCTTCTTTATTAGAGATTTCCAATAAAGTTTGTATAAAAGGTATGAAAATAAACTCTCTTTGGTCACGCACCACACATCCCTCCTCACACCCCCCCCCCCCACCCACCCACATTTATTCTCACTCCAAAAGACCATTTTGTCAGTCTAAATTCACGATATTGTACGAAACCATTTGTTAATGCTTTTATTTTGTCTGCTATCTTCAGTAGACAGCAAGGAGTTTTCCAAATGAGTGAAAATAGCAAAATAAACTATCCTGTTCCTGAGAAATTGGAAAAGAAATTTGGGCCATGGGCCCGGGCCCATCAGGCACAATGGTACATCCGGCCCTGATTGATGACCTGTAGAAATTGCAATAAAGCTACAAAACAATAAAGCCCAACAAAATCAATAAGTACAATATGTTACACCAAAGTAAGTGACGTAAATCTAAGGATGTCCGATTGATACAACCTACAAAGTACAATACTTAGTATTAATAATAGGGTATATTAAGCCAAATAAGACAAATAAGACAAAAGACGAAAAATTTCCACTGAAAATTTCCACTGAATACAATGTAATAAACGATGAAGAAAATAGATATAGAGATACGTACAACTTAAAGACCCATTCAGGGATCCCAGCGCAAGTGTAAAAAAAATAAAATTGTTTATAAATTGCTTAAAAGTGAAGAATAAGTCATTCAAATTGTCATTTGGAATTTTTGAAATGCAAAATTTGGCAAAAAACTAAGAAAACAGCAGTATTGACGAAGTTTAAGCCCCAGTCAAATACATGTATCCAGCTAATTTATATACTGGCAGTATATGAATTACAGATTCATATAAAATGCCTAATTTTGTCTTAAATACACGGCTTTTGGCTGAATCACTAGCAGGCTATGTTAGCACATCTATGACAATGACAAAGGTGCCAACATCTAAATTTACGATCGTCCGGATGAGCAAAATCACTGAATGGGCCTTTAAGCACATAATGCTCATGGTATCCCATTAACCATATGGAGGGGTTTTTTTTTACATAAAAAGTTGTTAAGATGTGAAAATACTAAAACAAACTTTCTTCATCATCCCCCATTTGAGGATTTGAAAGATAGTATGCCTTTCCAATTTTATTTTTCATTTTTGCTATCTTGAGTAGATAGCAAGCGTCTTTATTAGAGGTTTCCAATCAAGTTTGTATAAAAGGTATGAAAATACCAAGATAAACTCTCACGCAGCACATCCCACACACACACACGACACCCCCACATTTCTACTCACACCAAAAGACCATTTTTACACTATTACTCCATAGACTATAACGGACGTTTTGAAAGCTTCAACTGAATACTATGTAATAAAAGATGAAGAAAATAGATAGACATACGTAAAACTTAAGGACATAATGCTCATGGTTATATCCCATTAACCATATTCACAAACACCTGCTTAAGTGGCATATTTTCTAATTTCCTGCAGACGTGAAAGATGAAGGTCGGCCGCCATCAATAATATTTTGGGACATTGATAGGTTTTGATAACACTTTTCAATCACGACACTAAAAAATTCTCTGGAGCCCCCCGTTAAAAAATATGAACACCCCTAAAAATCGCTCCAAAATCACCTAAAATATGTTTTAAAAAGCAGTTTTTCATCGCATTTCCAGGAAATATTGTAGGAAACTCCATAATTCAACAGGTCCCAAACAAATTGGTATTAAAAATACATATATTGGTGAATCTCCTCACAAATTTGCAGAAGCCAGCAATTTCATTAAGGTGGATTTTTCATAAACTCAATATAGCCATATTTTCAAAATGTCGAAAATGAGAAAAAATGCAAATTTTACCTAATTTCTAACTTAATTATTGCCTTTATTCAGGCTGAGTTTGATATGACCTTTTAGATAAACATTTCCCATCCTTTAAATATAAAAAAATGCTTTCTCTATTGTGGTATCTTTTTCCAATTTTTTTTTTTAGGGTCTTTAAAATATTGCATTTTGCATTAGTTCGTAAATAAACAAAATCAAAATGAGCATATTAATATTGTCTAATACTATTTACAATCTGTATTATTCACAAAGAAAATATTATATAACATCAGTATGTAGATTATTAATAACAACCGAGTACAAGTTTTTACCTAGAAGTGACTTTTTAATGTCCAAATATCCCATTTTTGGCTGTATTTGGTCAATAATTTACATGCATATGCCCACATACGCGCTACCTAACGGCGCGCTTGATTGTTTGAGACTAAACAACGGCGACATGGCCCAGCGTTTAGGACCGGCTGATTTGCGTGAGGATTTCAGTTGGAGAAATAATGGTATCTGATGAAGAAATAGTACAGTATCACAAAATGTTCTGGTATAAGCGTGGTTTTCATAAATGAATCCCTAATAAATTAAATTTGATGTGTGAGAATTTGTTGGATTTTACTACATCCACTTGGTCCCATTATCATTTGGTACAATAACCATTTGGTCCTATTTACCATTTCGACCAAAACCCAATAGTCTAAGGGACCGTTCACAAACACTTGTTAGGGGGGCCTGATGCCAAAAAATTTCATCGCGAAAATTTTTCGGGGCCCGCCTTTACAGACCTCAACAATTTCAGGCCTCCCCCCTTTTTGACATGAAATATGAGTCAACCCCATAGAAAAGCATATACATTTTTTTCAAGGCCCCCCCCCCAAGGAGGATCAAAATTGTTCAGGCCCCACCCTTTTTGCATCAGCCCACCCTCCCAACAAGTGTTTGTGAACGGTCCCTAATAACCAAAAAGTCTAAAACCATTTATTCCAATGAACCATTTGGTCTAATGTCTATAACCATTAAGTCTAATAGCCATTTGGTCTAATATTACCCTTTTGGTATACAAACCATTTGGTCTAACAAGCATTTAGTCTACTAATTAATTGGTCTATTAGCCGATTGGTCTAATAGCATGTGTGCCCGGGGGGATCACTCACATAAATGGTCTGTACGCATGCGTGACCAAAAAAACAAGGAAAAGGGGGTGTTTTTTTTAAGGCAAGGCAAGTTATGCGAGTGACGCATTTAGGGTCTAAAAAACACTGATTTTCAAGAATAAGGGTAGTTTTCTGAAGCTGAACAACTTGTATAGGGTACCTTTTCAAATTTTTGGTAATTTTATGTAGGCGCAATGATGCTACTACACATGATGAGGTCATAGGCCGGGGTTACCGTGGTCGTATAAAAAAGCAGGATGCCTTTGCTTGTTTCATAAACAGAGATTATATAAACAGGCCTATATAATACATGTAGTATTCCAACTCTATGCAAATGACGTAAACAGGCAAACCTGGCCCATGTCCCATGCCTGTGGCACCCCGGTGATGCATGATGCATGCCCGGGGATGCATGAGCCTAGTGTCGGTTATTATATACCTTGTAAAGACCGAAAAAAAAGAACAAATAGCCCGGCAAATGTCACTTTCAATACATGCAGGCCGCATGTCTTCTTCTTTAATTTTTTTGGTACATTATAAACAATAATAAACAATATTAATTCTGAGAATTCCGAGGAAGTTTTGATGAATGTAGTATGTTTATACACATGCTCGTCTCATTTACATATATTTACAGTTGTAGACGAATTTTTTGGCAAATACACGACACGACATAGTATTAGACTAACTGGTTATTAGACCATACGATTAATAGACCAAACAGTTATTAGATCAGAAGGTAATTAGGCCAAATTGTTCATAATAAAATATTAGACCAAATGGTTATTAGTCTATATGGTCAGTAGACATAGGCCTATTGGTTATTGGACCAAACAATAATACTAAATGACTACATGATTATTAGACGTGGTAATTAGCCTTTCTGGTACTAGACCTTTTGTATATAGGCCTACAGAATTGATATTTAGTATGGAATATTTTTTTGCAAAATTCCAAGACTGGTCTGGAAGGGGTCTGCATAAACCGCACAGACTAAATATTAATCAGGGTTTGTCATAATTTTTTGACAGAAAATGTGCTTTCCAAATTCCATTAGTTTATATTATGGCGCTCATAATGTAGTGAATTAGTCTAAAATGCCCGCTAAAATGGCGGTTTTAAGGAGACTGAATTGGATTTTTGTGGGGGTAAAATTTCTGAATTTGAGCAACATTATTGTCAAATTTATTGAGGTTTAAGGTGATGTTTACTGAACCTTAATACCAATAAGTGTTCATCAGAACTGAAATGCACTTGTAATTTACCCGTTTTGAAAGTGGGAGGAGCTTTAAAAATATGGCTCTTAAAAGTGGTACGCACTTAGAAAGTTTGAATGGCCCCCTGGGGCCAGATGAAATGTCATAACCTTACTGTACACAAAGAAGCAGCGTGAGTTCATTGGACAATAACAGAACAATTTTGCATAAAGTCCGAAATTCCAGCCCAGTCCTTGAATTTTGTGAGAAAATATTCCATACTAAATGTCAAGTCTGTGGCAATAGACCTGACACCTGATAAAATCCCTGAATGCGTGAGTTTCATGCTCAATGAGATATTGAGATCTTGTAAACGTACATCATTACATGTACATATTAACATTCAATTTTAGACCATGCTTAAAGTACCTGTACATGTTATTTGGTAAATTCGCCTTTGAAAAGAAATGAAAATTCCATTACATTGGTAGTAGATGAAGTATGGTGTGGTGTTTGTTTTGTTTTGTTATAAATGTTTTTTAACTAAAGATTAGTCTATTTTATTTAAAATATGATTTATTACCTAAACAGTGTAATGTTGGTTGCAAATTCCACTTTCGAAAATATGTTTTTAAAAATTCCTTGGAAAAACAAATTCCATTAACACAAAACAAACACATTCTGTTATTGGAAACATATTTCTAAAATCAGCAATCAAAATAATTATCATATCAATCTAGGAAACCCACGTTTCATATCATTAGTTTGCAGGGAGATTCATATGCAAATTCCATGAAAATTAACAAATTCCACTATAATAAAAGAGCAAAATCCACATGAAAATAGTTATCAAACTCAAATCAATAATAACCTTGGTTGAGAATTGAAGCCGTATTGTGAATGGAAGATAATTAGTATGGTTATACATTGGAAAACGTTAATTAAGTCTACAAAAAAGCAAGCAAAAAACGGAAAATCCACCAAAATCAACAAATTCCCCTGCAGTATAGGAAAAAAGTACCACACTAATTTAAACATATTTCAGAAGTACAACATGTTGGTTATATTATCCAAAAGGTTTGATCCAATGTTAGCCTGAATATAGCAGAAAATGTGATTTGAAAATGTTCTTTTTTCGCTACTTTCAAAATTATGAAAAATCCTGTTTTGCCCAAATTCCACCATAATTTTACGTAATTATATCAAAAGAATTAATTTTTTCTGAATAGGTCATCTTATAAAGCATGGTTCAATTCCAATATGTTCAACTTTCTGTCAGACCCAGGTTATTTCAAAGTACATTTTCATGATGTCAAATGTTGGGCATTTTTAAGCTATATCAATTCTGAGGCAGGTCAAAAGAGGGCCAATTTTAGGGGGGTCATGGAATTTCCCCCAGGGGGGTCACCTGATTTTTTTACTATCATAGTTGTGAACCATCTGACCTAGCTAGACTACGTACCAAATATCATTGGATTTGGCTGACCTTCATCTTTCAGCTTTGTGTACAGGCCACATG
The DNA here is from genome assembly GCF_039555335.1 of Amphiura filiformis. Taxonomy (NCBI): domain Eukaryota; kingdom Metazoa; phylum Echinodermata; class Ophiuroidea; order Amphilepidida; family Amphiuridae; genus Amphiura; species Amphiura filiformis. The sequence goes on along the minus strand of NC_092641.1, from coordinate 56,062,134 downwards.
GTGCTTAGAAAATATGCCACTTAAATACTTGAAACTATGTCATTTTTACAATGTGAACACATACCACTTTAACTTCCCTTTAAGCAGAATAGTCACCGTATTACATAAGTTTAAAAATAGGAGGTACCCCTGAACGAATCATTATACGACTCCGCCAAGCAGGTGCATGTGTACTTGAGTGAAGCTTGAAGCCAAGAACCCATGTACAAAATATCTTGCATTAAAAGCTGCCTTGGGTTTAGAATGTGTTCAAAATTGGTAGCACTTTTGTGGATGAATTTTCGAATATTGGTATGGTCAATTTTGCTTATATAAGGGCTCGGTCACACACCTTTGCACAGTATTTTTGTGGGACCTGAGAGTACATGAAATATGCCAAATTGCATTCTGAAATTTTACAATATATTTGATGATTTGAAATACGCGATACCAGGACGTGATATAATACGAATTTTATGGCAAATGATCAAAAATTGACATTTTGGACACTTAACAGTCAGCGAAGTAAACTTTATAAATATAATGATATTTAAAGTATTTGTAACTGGGAGGAAAAAAACATTCCTTTCGTATTGAAGATGTACATGAAGTTTCATAAAAGACCTAACAATTTTTGGGGGTTTTTTTTGTAAAATTTGTATTATACTAATACCGTGGTATTTTATGCAATTTATGTGTCTGATGTCGCGCAAGACTACTGTGCAAAGGTGGGTGACCGAGCCATAAGCTATCTGAATCATTTCAATTACAACCAAACGAGGGTAAAGTGTGAAAATGTTTGAAGTATATATTAGGGGGCTATCATTTTCTTCGGAAGGGGGGTCCCAAATATATGGGGGGTCATAAATTTGTGGAAAGAAAAAATAGGGGGGGCATAAAATTTTTGATGACCAAAGTGTAGAGAGTCACAAGATAACCACAGATAGTGTATTTATTTTATTCAAAAAGACTGATTTCAATACAATCTTAACCTGTTTAGGCGGTAAGGTGTATTTATCAGTGTTGTGGGGATCATAAAATTTTTGTTGCCGAAATAGGGGATCGCAATTTTATTGACGCCGACTTTTTGTAAATATGGGACCTCCCTTCCGAAGAAAATGATAGCCCCTTTATTCACACAAAATTTGATTTCGAAAAAATACTTAAGGCAGCTACAATGTGAGTGGTTCCTCAGTTCATCTTTGCATATTTTGATTTCACATAAATGACTCACGTTGCCTATAACAGATTCATTGTGACGTCATTCAAATCCTGTACATGACTTTTATATAGTAATTTGTCACATCAACTTTATATCAGCTATCTGGGCTATTCCAGTTGAAATCCATACACCCTGTAATATGGAAGACATAACCTTAGTCGTTCACACAAGGAGTGTGAATTTCAAACGGGGTTACCTAAATGGGTGACTCCATTTGAAATCTACACCCCCTGTGTGGGAGATTAAGGTAATGTTTTCCATAGGGGTGTGGATTTTAAGTGGAATAGCATACAGACGAACATGATGTTCAGTGCTATAAGGCATTCAACTCTGTGCTGAACATGTTTTGGTTTACCACTATTAATATTTTATGCGAAATTTCTAGCATTTATAAGTTAACCGATTATTTAATGTATTGCGCAAAATTTGTATTTGGATCATCTAGGGTTTCCCCCAGTGTAAGCCTTATAATTAATGTATCACATAAAGATGTATTTGGATCACAGGCATCTTTCATAGGTAAGTTCTTATATGGTCTACGTTAAAAGGGAAATTATCAATTTGCTTCTTTTCAAGTTTACTTTTTATTTTTAAATCATCTATTTTGGTTAGTTTTGAATATAGCGAACATAAGGATTTTTATTCGAAGGGATCCCTTGGTTTAAGATGTGTCACGATCTGGTCCATGGGGCCCAAAGGCGGCACATTTAAAATTGAAATTAAACCAAAAATATGGAGCCAAAAAAATACACATTACCAAACTTCAAAACCTTAGAACCTAGACTTATTTTCAGGATCCTTTGGCATACAGCTATTTACCATGAAAATTACTCAGTGTGGTTTGGCTTATTTTTCATGAATAGGCTACCGCGCTGTGAAGATACGTCTGTTTCAGCTCTGTGTTGTGGCATATTTTTCCCTGCTTCCTCTGTGTAAAAAACAGAACCCTTATGCCTGGTCCCACGATATACCACGATAAACATGACGAGAACGGGCATGCATTAAAACACTTGTAGTAACGCAGGATGTCCGATCCATTTAGAGGTACATGTAAGTGTCGCTATTAGATGACCGATGGCACAAACGTGTAAAATAAGGAAAGAGGTCATCCGACTGGCATACATGTCTGTAAACATTCTTATTTCAATCCAAATGAGGTTATATTTGATTGCAGTATCCTACTGTGTGAATTGTGAATCATTTCTACGTTTTATACATAGGCCCCTATTTAGGGACTGCCTTTTGAGCAGAGTGCATGAGAGCAATCGACTCCTCTATACAGCTCTTCTTAAGTTGCATTTGCAAGAGCGCTTTATAGCTACTCTAGATGACTCATTAAATTCTTTATGCTTTAATAGCCACATGTGCAAACAGCTAAAGCTCTTCTTGAAGAGACCAGAAGAGCATTATTTCTACAGCACTTTTCTAATTTTCAAAAGGCAGTCCCTGATATTTTAATAGTGTCAAGACACTAGCGTATGTAATTTTCTTAATTGTCTTTATTAACTTAATTGTCTACCGTAGCTTGCCGTCATTGTTTCAATATGAAACAATGAAAATTTAATTTCCTAAGAGAATAGTGTTTGATTTTAACATGCTTATCGTCTTCTCAATTTTCAAAAAACAGGATGTGGGGAATGTATAAAATTCGTTATTATGGTCAAAAACAAAGTAAAACTGATATCAAATAAGCAAGCGAAACTTTAATATGTTCATGTGTTAAATAGTCACAGAGATAAAGGAATTGTAATTCCTTAATTTTTAATTGCTTTATCTCTGGGCTGGATTACCATTTAAATGCAGCTCATTTATAGCCATTGACAGCCTTTGGTTTCATCTTGTCCAATAGTATAAAATTGACCCATATCTAAGGGCCATTTAATGCTGCATTAAAGAAGACATGTTTGTAGTACAATTAATGATTGGTAATAAAATGTCATCACAACAATCCTGATATTATTATTCCCTGCTTGTTCTCACCTGATACAGGAGAAAAGGGCGACCAGGGCCCTCGAGGAGAACGTGGACGCCAAGGCCCGCCAGGCAGAGAAGGTAAGCTCGTCTCTTCAGCCCAAGTTATCTTTGGCCCCATTGACATCCAAAAAATATTGAAAGTAGCGTGTGGCCTCTGGAAACTCATAGCATTCTAATATTTATTAAAGGAGAATACATCAGATGTCCATTTCAGTTGCTTGACATTAAGAGAATTAGGACAATCCAAATAAAAGGGAGACAAGAAAAACAAAATATCGCGCACTTCTTGATCGCTTTTGCTTCCTTTAACGCGGCTGTGTACTCTAGCCATTGTTTCTTTCTCAAAATTGAGTTTTTATGATATGTTTGTACCTTGTTATGTTTTTTATAAATACAAGGAATGAAAATCCAGATTTGTAAGCTCCAACTGCAATATTTTAAGGATTTTATTTCACTATTCCACTCGTGTTTGAAATTGAAAAGGAAAGAAAATCTTTGTTGTACCAGCAAGGTACACGCGCGCAACAACTCATCGCGTTGCGCATCGCGCAATTTGTTAACGCACAAATACGCGACGCATACGCGCGCTTATCTGCATGCGCGGCGCATCTTATGGAAACACCACGGAAGCACTGATTTCACAAAAACCTAGTGGTCAAATGGCTCCGTTTTAGCTGATAAAATGTGGGTTTTTTTTTTTTTTTTTCCCGATTTAAATATCAAGTTATGAATGGATTTCGCTCAAACTTCTCAAGGGGCTGTGGATTTACCCGATGTTCACGTAATATAAGTTACAAAAACGAAAACTGTCGCATTCTCCTGTGAGATTCGATGAAAGTGCAAAATGTGACCACTTTAAACTTCAACGGCTATTATTTCAATGTTCATTTTCTCGGTAAAATGACGATTTAGGTACACGATAACTCAATAAATACAGCATCTATAGGTAAGCAAATATGATCATCGTAAAAAGCATGATCGACTCAAGAAACGGTTTTCTCATTTTTTTATATTTTGGTCTATTTCCGATTTTGGGCATCATTTTGTGCAAATAGGCGTTTTTGAATTTTAAAAGTTCATTTTGATGCCTTATATGGTCAATATCTCAAAAAATAAGGCCAATATCAAAAAATAAAAAACCGTTTTTGGAATGGAGCCTCAAGATTGAGCTAAAAACAAAATAAAATATTTTGGAAAGAGTGTTTTTTGTTATGATGTACCTAACAAATATTGCCAAAAACTCACTTTTTTGTGATTTTCTTCAAAATTGTTGTTTTTACCCCAAATCTGTATTTATATTAAGATTTATTGATGTCTTGCCTTCATAAAAATGTATACTTTTATATGTTTTGCGCGAATAATTACAAAGTTATTGCACTTTTACTACATGCATGTCTGAGAGTACACAGCCACCTTAACGTAAACAACAGACTTGCCATTAAAGCCATATTATAACATTTGCTGAGGAAGACGCCCTCAATGACTTTTTAAAATTCCTTTTTTTACACGATTAAATTGTACTTAATTAAACCAATATACCCTGCAAAAATCAAGACTCTAGGTGCTGTAGTTTTGTCAAAATCCGAGATTTTGAATACCGGCGCTTTATTATTACGATGGAATTATTAGTCGAACGCATACACGATGTTCATAACACACAGTACGTACACGGCGTGCGGGACGGTGATATACACAACAAAGGGTCGTACCAAAACATAACCGAAGGAGTGGTACGTATTGGCGACATGTGCGCTGGTAGTAAATTCCAATTTTCTTTGCTTTGCCGTAGTTGTTCGGCTCAAAAATAAAAGGGAATATGACAGTAAAAGCTAACATTTTATGGCAAAGAAATGCTAATCTATTTGGTTTGAAAATGTTATAATATGGCTTTAAGCGCTGGAGTAAGGGCAAACTTAAAGTATAAGCTGCAAAGAAGAAGCGACGAGGAATCCCAAATCACAGCGCCAGGTAATGACCGGGCCACCGAGTGCAAATTTGCATTTGGAAGGTTAATGTTTGTTTTAAAGTTTGGGGCATTTTTTCTGAAATTTGCTATTTTGGTGATATTTCAAGAGCGATAGATTGTTGGTTTATTGGTACTATCCGATGCTTCAGAACCGAGAGGTATCGGGTTCGATTCCCATATATTCCTAATTATTTAACTATGAAAATTACTGCAGTAAGTTTATTTGGCGCGCGATCTCAGTTATTCATTTTCTGATCCAAGTACATGTACAATAAACGAAGCAAATAAATGAACGAAGCAACTTGTTAGCTAATGTCGTTTTTCCTTGTTCTGGACCTCCTTTCAAAACAGTATTTGTTAGCAAACTAGATTAACAAAATTAAAAAGTCGCCAAAATCAATACATATATTCATATAGTATTTTCGGAATTAAATACGTGAAATTCGGTAGATTATCTAATTATTATTTAACTGACGCCTACTTATAAAATGCCATTTTGCAGAGAACAATAATAAAATAGAATACAAAGAAATTAAACCATTCCTTTGGTGATATCTGAAAATCGATAATAGTGACAATGGTCTCATTTTGTTAGATAACTATTAATTGATTGATTAGGCCTAATTAATAGTTAATCTACCAAAATGATAACTAATTAATTATCAATTTTTATTTATTTATTTATTTATTTATTTATTTATTTATTAATTAACATATTTATTCATTTATTTATTTATTTATTTATTTATTTATTTATTTATTTATTTATTTATTTATTTATTTATTTATTTATTTATTTATTTATTTATTTATTTATTTATTTATTTATTTATTTATTTATTTATTTATTTATTTATTTATTTATTTATTTATTTATTTATTTATTTATTTATTTATCAATCATTAGGTGATATGGGCCTTCGAGGTGTGCCTGGCAGACATGGGCGTGACGGAACAGAAGGGCCAGTCGGACCAAGAGGTGGCAAGGGCCAGAAAGGGGATACGGGTGCCAGAGGTATGGATACGATTTAATTATCAATTGTCTTTATATGTTCATCCTTATGATTTCAAGCGCCAGAGTATAGATCATTTAACAATATATCTTTTGTAAAATAGAGAAAAAACAGCTGACAAAGAACCCATCGTTAATATGAATAAACTGAAATTTAATTTTGTATCAATTTTTTTGTTAGATTAACAAGCGCGAAGTGATGATATATTATTTGAACTTTGGGAGTGTTCATAAATACTTTGATAGGGGTTGGAAAAGTTGGAATCTCGGACATGAACAAAATTTGGATCCCCTCCAAAAATGTGAATATTTTTGATCCCCCTTTTTATGGTCTATTTCTTTTTAATTCCCCCTTCATGTCCTACAAAAGGACCCAGAAATATTGTCAAAAATATAATGTTATTAACTCTATAACATTAAAAGAAACAAACTTATTCCATGTTCACTACGGTACGTTTCGCCAGAAGGCTCCTCAGGAACCTTCGGGCGAAACGGACCGTAGTGAACATGGAATAAATTTGTTTCTTTTAATGTTATGTACACGCTCTCCTTCACAGGATCGAGCACTCTTTTTAATGAAAGAAGAAACACAACTTTATGTATATGTTATTAACTCATTAGCCAGAAATTACCGTTTGGAGTTATTACACATATGAATCATAGTGTTACACCCCAATTGTAAAGTACGCAAATTTTGTTGATAACATTCATGCAAAAAATTGGAATGTGCATGCCTTGCCGTACATTTTACCCCGGATTTTTACCATCAAATATTTGACCGACCCCCCCAATAAGGACTTTTAATTCTTTGATCACCCTACTTGGGACCCTACTTTTTTATCCCCTTTTTTCGTGATCCTAGCATCCTTTTTCTATGACACTTTTTCAGCAGATATCCACGATAAAAGCTTATTCCCAAAATTTCAGTTGATTACGATTTTGCGTTTGCGAGTTATGCATGATTATGTGTATTACACTGTTCCATAGACAATGCGTTGTAATTTCGTTCTGGTATACCAGAACGTAATTCAAATTTCAAGATATTTTTCTAAACGAATTAATCTGCAAGAAATTGTTTGTATATACATAAACATTAGGTAGCCAGAGCTTTCCATTGGTATAAAAATCTAAACTTTTTTGGAGAAAAGTGGGGGGCTGATGCTGTGGATCACGAAATGCCCTTTTAAGTTATCTTTGTTAAATTGATTTCCGTTTTTCTATATATGGTTGCATTACATTAAAATCAAAAGAAATAATTTTTCCTCCAACAAACGAATAGGGGTTGTGGCGGCGCCACGCGGGCATGGGGAAAGTGTTCCTCAAATTTTGTGCTTTCCCCGGTTCCTCCCTCCCCCATTAGAAAAACCCCACCGAATTACCCTCCCATCCCCCGCCCCATTACTTCCCGGGATGATCATGCCAATCATTTTGTGGAGCAATTAGATTTTGTTTAAAAAAAATAAGCACAATCGATTTGGTAAAAACCGATAACCGAAAAATATTAAAACCGAAAAATCGCCGATTAAAACCGATTATTATTATTTTAGCGATGAGAAATTTATAGTTTGCGGTTCATAAAAGAATCACCGCCTGTACCTTTAACCCAACCATCCCTCCCAGCTAGCTAGCAAAATCACCCGTATTTTGTTTCCTCATTATGATGTTAGGAGAGCATGGAGGTAGGGGTCACAAAGGCAATAAAGGAGATAGAGGAGTACGCGGATTCGAAGGACCTCGAGGGAGACCTGGTAAGATATTATAAATAAACCCACATTGTGGGCTCATTTTTATTCATTTGTATGTGTGATCCCTTGAACTTCACAGGCTTATTAGGCCGACGAGGGAGGAAAGGGGATCAAGGTGATCGTGGCTTTAATGGACCTCCAGGGCCGCAGGGAATCCCTGGTAAGAAGAGCATGCGTGCGTCGCGTGCGAAGTATGTGATCGTACGGGCGTGCATTTTATGCATGCATTATACGCATTATGGCCCACAACCCCTGTCGTAGTGATACAGATAATGAAACTAGATGAGTGCTACATGTAGGCTAGTTCCCTTCCCTGACCTGTGTGACCCTAGCGCCACAACTAATTATGATATATCCGTATATCATATTATACACGCGTCACTATAGTGACGCGCATCTTAACGTATATGCCAAAAATTGGCAAGTTAAATGGTGTTAATATGTGACCTCCAAGTTAGGTTGTCATCAAGTGTAATGCCCAGAAATTTAACGTCATATACACGTGAAAGTTTGCATCCATCCAGGAATACATTGTGGACATCAATTATATTTTTTGTTTGATGAGGTGTTCCAATAAACATAAGATTTGTTTTGCTTGCATTCAAGGATAACTTGTTACACTTAAACCAGTTAACAATCTCGTTCAACTCTTTATTCATATTATCACAAAGCCTTTGAATATTGTTGTCAGAAAGAAAAACATTAGTGTCAACTGCAAATAGCATAAACGATAGAAGTTTAGATGTTCTGCTATTGTCATTCATATATACAATTAACAGTAGTGGTCCCAGGATGGAGCCCTGTGGCACCCCACACTTTACACTGGTATAAGATGAGTTTGCAGAATTAAAAGATACATAGTGTTTACGGGTTGACAGATAGTTTTCAAACCAGTTATACGGTACACCACAAAAACCATAATGGTATACAACTTTTGTAATGAGATATCACGATTAATAATATCAAAGGCCTTTGAAAGGTCCATGAAGATACTATAGCAGTATACATATTTTAATCAATAGCCTTGTTTTGTTTGTATCTTTAATCAAGTCTAATACAGCCATATACGTAGAATGTTTATGACGCAACCCGTATTGTCTATTGTACAGTAATATTTTGGCATTTAAAAAGTTACTACATGAACAATAATTCTTTCAAGAATTTTGGAAAAATAAGACAACACTGGTCTATAATTACTAAATGATTGTGGAGAGTCTTTCTTGTATATAGGTACAACCTTTGCTATTTTAAAAGCATTCCTTCTGCGAGTAACTTGTTCAAAATTATTTTCAATGGATATAAAATTTCAGTGGCAACCAATTTTACTACGTCAGACTTTATTAGATCATATCCTGAACTTTTGCTATTACCCAAGTTATTGAATAATCTTCAGGATTTCATTTTCGTCTGTTGGTTTGAAAAAAAGTAGAGTTACATTGCAACTATAAGTTAGATACTCATCAAAATTTTTACAGTGATGTTTTATAGAGGCAGCTAGTATGGGTCCAATGCTGGCAAAGAATTCATTGAATTTGTTTGCTACTTTTGATGGATCATTATAAGTTTCATTGTCACTTACAAACTTTTGAGAAGATGTCTTTTTTTGGATATCTTACTAAAACTTACTGAAATCGATCATAACATATTTATGTATTAGTTTCGTATGCATGTTAATGCATTTAGATGTTGTATTTCAAATATTGAAATATAAAATAGTCGTTGGTACCTATATATCCCTTTAAATTAATATGCACGTTTAGATATTTATTAGTTAGGAAACACTACGTGTAGTTTTAATAGAAATACTGGTTTTCAACCTTGATTGCTTGTAGTAATTGCATCATACATTTAGATGACATTTAGGGCCTATATAATATCGTATTATGTAGGATAAACCAGTTTGATCAAGCCAATTTTTTAGTTTGCGCAAATATTCTTTGGATGGATAATATTTGACGTAGATTTGTTCAGTTTTCAAAGTCGCAACTAACGTATATAGGTTTTCCTGTATTCGTAGATTTGTTCAGTTTTCAAAGTCGCAACTAACGTAGGTTTTCCTGACGCTGGTTTTCCTCGCAAAATGACTGCTGTAAAGATCTAAATTTTAGTGTGTTACCATGCACGCTCGCACGCCTGTTGACTCCAAAACCAATAACCATATACCAATTGGGCTATAATTGAAATCCATACACCCCTTATGGAAGACATGACACACAGGGAGTGTGAATTTTAAATGGGGTTACTTAAAGGCCCATTCAGTGATTTGCTCATCCGGGCGATCATAAAAATCATCAAAATTTAGATTTTGGTACCTTTGTCATTGTCATAAATATGTAAACATAGCCTGCTAGTGTTCAGCCGAAAGCCGTGTATTTAAGACAAAAATAAGGAATTTACATGAATCTGTATTATACTGACAGTATCTAAATTAGCTACATGTATTCGAATGGGGCTTCAACTTCGTTAATACTGCTGTTTTCTTTGTTTTTTGACAAGTTGAAGTATTGTATTTAAGATCATAAAACATATCTTACTTAAGGAGCCCTTTTTCTAAGAACCTCCTGAATTTTGCTGAGGCGGGAAGATGAAGGTTCTTCAAATCTCTTCATACTTTTATTATGGACATATAGTGATGAAACATTTCACATGGTGAAATAATTTTGCTGTATCATGTGCCAGTGTTTCTAGATCAAAAACCCTTGATTGAGCTCATTTACGCAATTTTGTCAGACTTATAAAATCGACTATATTTCATGTTTTCAATGTATTTCTAGATCTGAGTGTACTAGAAAGTTAATATTTGGAGTAAACATTTTAAATGGATAGGTTCACAAATATAAATAAAGAAAAAATCATATTTTTGGTACCTTGTGTGTTTTTATTTTATGTAAATACCTTAAAAAGAAGATGTTTTTGGGCAAAAATTGGTCATTTTTTTAAATCTGTATTTCTCTCATGGGCAGTAACTTTCCAACACAAAAAGTACATATTTACAAAGCCGAGGGACAGTTCTAAAAAATATAAATTATCACCGTTGTGTTTTTATTTACTTACTTAGAAACACACAAATTAAGTTGCATGGTTTTAGTGAACTACTAATTTGAGCAACACCAAATGCGCCAATACTTTATCCACGTCTGCGCCTATTTATGCCACAACGTACACGTTTTTACATCAACATAATTATAAGATACATCTTGGGCCTTACATGAAAAAGGAAATCAAAATAATGCACGGAATCCACTCATTGCATATAGGCTTTTTGCCATTGACCCTGTGGTTCTATAGTAATTACTGTACTTAAAATTAACATTTTTTGTTTTGCCAACAACATATTTGGAGTCTAATTTTTAGAACTAATGTTTTTCCACTATTACCATGATGCATAGGTCACGCTTCCATCGGACATGACTTGTGCACCTCGTGCTGTGCCATGTGTATCGCGTCAGCACGGCCCATTTGAAATACGAGTGCATGTCTGTATGCTTGAAGTACAGTAACATGTTTCAAAAGAAATAGAATTGAACAAAATAACATTTTCTAGAAATTAGGAAATGCTTTGAGCATGTTGTATACAGATTAATTGAGTAGGGTAAAGTACACTGATCAACATGCCTTTTGTTTGGAGCAAATCGGACATTATACGGTTTCCATAATACATCAATTACCGTAATATTTTCTTTGTATCCTTGTTTTTGTCAATAATCGATATAGTTAATGAGCTAAAAGGACTAAGCTGGAAAGGCTCATTAATATGTAATTATTGCCAATATTTTGCTAAAAATCGATGCATTTATGTTCAGGGTACTTTTATTTTGCATACTTTTGCCCTGATACTTGGTCAAAGTGTTTCTAATATGTTCTAATGTATTATATAGTGAAGCCGCCCTCTAATTTGCATATTTGCATAATTAATGAGCTAATTTGCATAAATGCTAAATAATTATGCAAATATGCAAATTAGGGGACGGCTTCACTATATAATACATGTACATTAGAACATAATTATTAGAAACACTTTGACCAAGTTTCAAGGCAAAAGTATGCAAAATGAAAGTCCCTTAAACATTTATGCATGGATTTTTAGCAAAATATTGGCAAAAATTATATGTTAACTTAATGAGCTTCTCCTGTCATTTTAGCTCATTAACTTTATTGATTATTATAAAAACAATAAAATATCAATTGATATATTTTGCAAACCGATGTCCGATTTGCTTCTAAGTGTGCTTTGCTCTACTCAATTGAGCAATGACTACAACTACTGCACTGAAAATTCTGCAACTCAAGGCAAGTAGTTATTGATTTATTGATCAAATATTGGTTTCCCTCATTTTTGACTGTAACTCCACAACTGTTGTCTGTGCTGAAATACAATTTCCAGTGCATTAGTTGTAGTCCTTGCCCCTATAATATACATATCTTACTTGTCATCATGCATCAATGCGCTATAATTTTTGAGAAAAATGCAAAAATAGGCACAAAATTGGGCAGGGGTATACCCCCTTAATGCATAAACCCTCAGTGATTATTGGAATCAGTGTGAATTTCAATAAAGAATGTAACTACTTCTACTTATATTGTTTCAGAGAATTGAAATAATGATTTCAATGTGTTTTTAACTGTTATACATGACCCGATGAGTATGTTGCACAATGGTGGTGGCTGGTATTGCCAGCTGCCATCTCTGTTGAAACACTGCAAAAGAGGGGTGACTTACATGTCGCATTTAAGTACACTAAGGAGTAAAAACACAATGGTGATTTTATTTATTTTTGAAAACAATATTCAAGGTCCCATTTGACATGTAATTTTTTTTTCTCAAGTGACTGCCTGTAAAAATAATCTCTGTTTCAAATTAAGCTAATTTTTAACGAAAATTGTTGCAAAACTGTGGTATATATTAAGGTATACCGTGAATAGTAAATAACAAATGACAAAATGGTGCAAGCTGGGTATGCCCTATAATGTTGTTGAAACTATATAGGAGTATCAGTATCAAAGTCAATATCGTTTGAAAGATATGGAATACAAAGTAGAAATCCATGTATTCGTTATTTGTCAATATTTAGCATTTAGGGCCGAATTATTGATTTTTTGTCTAGAAACACTGATACGAGGTAGGCAAAAAAATTCATTGCCATGAGCAAGGAATCATCAACCAAGATGCATATACCAAATATGAAAGGATTTGTCCAACCTTCATCTTCCCATGACCTGGTGGTTTTTACACGGAGGGCTCCTTAAACTTTAAACTTACTGAAACCTATCATGACATCATTATGCATTAGTTTTGTATGCATGTAGTGCATTTAGATGTTGTATTTCAAATATCGAAATATAAAATAGTCGTTGGTACCTATACCGTATATGTGACGTGGTATATCAAAAAGAGACACTTAAAATAAATTTATAAAATAAATTTTGGATTTATAAAGCAAAATAAATTTTGGATTTATAATAATTGCATCATACATTTAGATGACATTTAGGGCCTATATAATATCGTATTATGTAGGATAAACCAGTTTGATCAAGCCAATTTTTTAGTTTGCGCAAATATTCTTTGGATGGATAATATTTGACGTAGATTTGTTCAGTTTTCAAAGTCGCAACTAACGTATATAGGTTTTCCTGTATTCGTAGATTTGTTCAGTTTTCAAAGTCGCAACTAACGTAGGTTTTCCTGACGCTGGTTTTCCTCGCAAAATGACTGCTGTAAAGATCTAAATTTTAGTGTGTTACCATGCACGCTCGCACGCCTGTTGACTCCAAAACCAATAACCATATACCGACTTCTGGTCAGGTTATCAATTTTGAGTGTTTTACATTATCTTAAGGGGGTACTACACCCCTCGATAAATTTGTGTCTATTTTTGCATTTTCTCAAAAACTAATAGCACACTGGTAACAAAAGTTATGTATATTATAGGGGCAAAGAATCCAATTACTACACTGGAATTTCAGTGACCCCAGACAAGCGGTTCGTTATTTATGATAAGAAATAAGGTACCGCTAGGATGTACCTCATTTCCTATCATTATACTGAACCACTTGTTTTGAGTCGCTGAAATTTCAGTGCAGTAATTGGATTCCTTGCCCCAATAATATACATAACTCCAGTGTGTTATTATTTTTTGACAAAAATGTAAAAATAGTCACAAATTTACCACATGGGTGTAGTACCCCCTTAAATAAAGAGATACTTTGCTCCACAACGCCCTTTTCTCCAATGAAATCGGACATTCCTAAGCGAAGATAATGAGTTCGTAAGTTATGGTTCAATCAAATTGGAAATTGAGATATCGGCCTTTAAAGATATTATTGACAATGTTGAGAGTAGGAATTACCTTGAAAAATATCTCAAAAATACAAGATGCCAGCTATATTCCGGTCTGAAACTATCAAATATTTTAAACATTATTAACATCACAAATTTGCAATAAACCCAAATTGTGAAAAAAATCACCCCGGGCAGATTGTGTGCTATATTTTTCCATTTACGATCCTGCCCAAAAGTGTCTGCTTTCGATATTATCACGTCACATAATTCCTTTAATTAATATGCACGTTTAGATAATTATTTAATAGTTAAGAAACACTACGTGTAGTTTAGAGATATTGATTTTCAACCTTACTTGCTTGTATTTTTATAGTAAATGCATCATACATTTTGAAGTTTAGATGACATTGATATAAAACCGTAATATGTACAATATGTAGGATAAACCCGTTTGATCAAGGCAACTTTTTATTTTGTGCAAATATTCTTTGGAGGGGTAATATTTAACGCAGATTTTCAAAGTCGCAACTAACGTAGGTTTTCCTGACGCTGGTTTTCCTCGCAAAACGACTGCATACTGTACATATCTAAATATACATTTTAGTGTGTTGGGGTGCACGCTCGCACGCCGGTTGACTCCTAAGTTCCATACCAATCGGGCTATTGAAATCCATACACCCCTTATGGAAGACTTGACCTTAATCTTCTACACAGGGAGTGTGAATTTTAAATGGGGTTACTTAAATTAGGTGGCTCCATTTGAAATCTACACCACCTGTGTGGAAGATTACGTCCTCCATGTGTGTTGATTTCAACTGGAATATACAAGTACATTATACACAAACCCCGTACATACACCCCCACTCACCCCCACCCCAACTTATACACCACTCGCCTTCACCCACACCCACCCTTAATACACATCTATCACCATACAAGCAAACTAAAGCAACAAAATTAATCTAAATATATAAGAGAATTCATGTTTCTCTCAGCAAGAGGCCGTCTCTTATGCAACATAACACTTCCCATGGTTTTCACTTCTATACCTCTATCACTAAGCACAAGTGATGACAAGTGTTCTAAAGGTCTTCATACTAAAAAGCTTCATATCTTCATGTACGACTGATTTCAATGCATTAACATCGAAAGTCTCTATCGGGGGCTTTTTAGTATGTGTTAAAAGATGCATTGATCGTGGTGTTATTTTGTTTACATCTCTTTGTATCGAACAAACCTGTACACATGAAACCTATTATATACTGCGCCAATAAAGTATCCTTACAGTTGGAAAATTAATCACAATTTCCGAACTGAACAATATTGGGGTAAATTTGTAATATTGGGGTAAATTTGTTTTTTAAATAGATGCACTAGCTAATCCTGCACATTATGACACCACATTGAATCCAATGTGACTTCAAGAAGTCACATTGTGACTGCACCATTCAACATCCGGGACAGCAAGATTTGCTTTTAAGGATGATAATGAATCAAGAATCAAGAATCAAGAAGCAAAGTTACAAGCATTTGACTTGACGAAGATCCAGTTTTAAAAGTGACAAACTAGCCTATTCAAAACTCCACAGACAAGACATCTGGTTTGAGAGTGGTGAATGGCTAATTTATGCGTTTGGCTTTAATTTAAAACAAAAGGAACAAAAGAAAATTGAAACAAAAGAACTGACAAATAAAATGAAAGCTTTGAAAAGTACAGAGAAGTAAAAACTGAAATAAAAACTGCTTTAAATAACGCTTCATTGGAGAAAGTGTGTTGTCTCTTTGTTTCTCTTGTTGGAATCTTTTTGCGCCTTGTATAGGCCAGTTTGTCACTTTTAAAACTGGACCTTCGTCTATTCAAATGCTTGTAACTTTACTTCTTGAGGTCACATTGGATTCAATGTGGTGTCATAATGTGCAGGATTAGATAGTGCATCTATTAAAAAACAAATTTACCCCGATATTGTTCAGTTTTAAAATTGTGATTATTTTTCCAACTGTAAGGATACTTTATTGGCGCAGATATATCAGCTACTGAAGGAGGAGTAAACGTAGCCTACTTATAGTGGAATTTGAGCAATTTTAATGTTTACTAAAACAGTTACTAACAGAATGAAACTGCAGTCTTTTTCGATGGGAACGTTGAATTCTGCTGTCAAATATTTTTTACCAGCAGGATCTTCTTCAGCGAGATTTCAGTTGGGTCTAATATTAATTTCTGGAAATCTGAGCTGGTGGTATTTCCAAATTGCCTATACAGACTGTATCAAAATATTGTTACCCATCAGAGTAAAATGCCGGTTGTGTAAAATAGTTTACCACATGGGGTAAACATTACCCATCAGTGGGTTATTTTCAGTCATTTATTAAATGTTGGGTAAATTTTACCGAACATTGGGTAAAACAAAACTTTACCCAACCCACGAGGGTTGTTCATATGGTACCCAGCAGTTGGGTAAAATGACACTTTACCCAAGTGGGTAAATAGTTTACCTAATTGACTTTTTACCCAAATGTTCGAACAGCGTATCGTTAAGCCTACTATTAATAATCTTATCTTATAGGTGCATGGTACTACACGCCTTGATACATTTGTGAATATTTTTACATTTTTCTCAAAAAATAATAACACACTGGTAACAAAAGTTATATATATTATAGGGGCAAGGAATCCAGTTACTACACTGGAATTTCAGTGACTCAAGACAAGCGGTACGTTATTTATGATGAGAAAAGAGGTACCGTTAATGTACCTCATTTCTTAACATTGAACCAGTCTTGAATCACTGACATTTCAGTGAAGTAATTGGATTCCTTGTCCCTACGATATATATAACTTTTGTTACCAGTATGTAGTTATTTTTTGAGAAAAATGCAAAATTAGTCACAAAATTTATCACATTAGAGAATGAATTTGGAGAAAACCTTCTGATAATTACAAACACTCGCTGAGCAACAAGACCTTCCCTCTAAGCTTTTAATCCGATAAGCTGATTATCTATTTATTTTCATGAATTGGAAGACATTCTTTGTTGTATTACTGAGCTCAATCATCTGAAATTACTGGAGCGTGAGCCACCCAGACTGGTGGCTTAGCATAGTATTTTATTAACAGAAGGTTTTCTCCAAATTCGTTTCCTAATGAGGGGTTATAGTACCACCTTAAAGGGGCCTAAAGGCGACACGACGATGTGGATCGAGAGATTGTTTCATTTCAATTCAAGTGATAATCACTGTCGTATCTGTGTCTCTACGTTTTGTACTTATTTTGTGAAATATTTTGTTTCTTTAAATTCCAGGTGAACTGGTTGGTGTGGAACTAACAGAGGTAATTATCCAAATGGGCTATTCCAGTCCAGTTGATATCCATACTCCCCCTATGAAAGACATGACTTTAATATCCAACACAGGGGGTGTAAATTTCAATTAGAGTCACCCTCTCAGGTAACCCCATTTGAAATTCATACTCCCTGTGTGGAAGATTAAGGTCATGTCTTCCATTGGGGTTGTGGGTTTCAACGGGAATAGCCAATGTAAAATTGCAAGTATCATGCACATTAATCATGATAAAGGGATTGTAACCATGGTAACTGTGGTTGGTATATCGTATCTTTGACTGGTATAATTATCGTAACTGCGACTGGTATACAAATTAGAGCAATCTTTATGTTTATTTCAGTTCATTTGTTTTTCTCTGCAGTTGCTGCGTCTTTAAGAGTTATTAGTTGTTGAGAATGGATGAACACTTTTGTTAATTAGCAGAAATACTTTTCCGCAGGCTTGGATATATGGAAATTCAAAATATTATTGTGTACCTCTCACTAAAACATTTTACCCTGTACAATATATGAGGTCCCTATGAGCATCTTCTCTGCTATGAAGTAGAGTAGTTAGCTGTTGTGAATTGGTCGAATATCCTTCAATAGTAGGCTAATGACCTCTTGCAAAAGTTGGCAAAAATTGTGGTTATATAGTTTGCATATGCAAATTAGGGTCGTTTGGAAAAGTTTCTCCCACCTTAATCTTTCACTTACCCAAAATAGTTTCCATTATACTATATATTCACCTGGTACCTAATTGGCTGCTGCATTAAAAAGAATTCATGTGCAAACTTCGCGTTGCGGAATGATGTTGCTTGGAATTGCCCACCTATTCAAATCTTGAAGGTGTAACCTTTTCTTAATCACCTAATTTATGCCATGAAAAATTGATTTTTTTTTGGAGGGGGGGAGTTTCATGACCATGAGTACTTCGTCACGTCTTAAGCAACGTATCAGTGTAGAACATGCAAAGAATGCCAACATTAATAGGATTCAGTTGGTACAAAACCATCTCGTCGAAGGATTTCATCAGATGTGATCCACTTTCCTGGGAAACTGTGTTCCGGTTATTTCCAGTCTTTAAAAGTGGGTCATATACGTGACTTAGGAAATAAGTGCCTGCCTCTCTATTCATGGTCTATTGGTCTTTGTCCCCCTCTTTTATCCATCGCTTCTCGTAGCTTACTTCTCTAGATTCTCTGACTTGCTCCTTGCCAAATATCTTGGAGTCCTCCCAATTGACGACATGATTTGCCCTTGCGACATGAATGATCAGATAATTATGACCGACTTAGTTTATTCTTGCTCAGCTGCCCTACGTTCTGACCGAGTCATTTCCCTGAAAAGTGGATCAGATGCTCACATCTGATGAAGTCCTCCGACGAGATGGACGAAATAGTAAGTATAAGTAAAAACTTACTGGTTTTGTCACGCACAAATTACTAATTGATTTGAAGTACAAACCTGATGAATCTATTCACTGTGATTAATAGGATTATCCAGAACCTGAAACAATTACGGTGATTACAATTTACCACCTGTTTCTTTGTAGTTGCTGAGTCATCGCATCAAAGCAATTCATCTGCAAGGTGTACCAACTAACAACATAACAGGGATTACTATGCTAGGTAAGTTGATACCCCATAACACAAAGCTGACATGTTGTAAGTCGCGGTGTCACTAGCAAGCCGATTAAGACGGGAACTTCTGCCGGCGTTACATGTAGGCCTACTCTATTTTTATATTAGTAGGTCAATCTTGATTTCTTTTTCCCTCTTTAGAATCCTGCATGGTCAATGGCGTAAAGGCATGAACAATAAATTAATACAGGTCGAGAGGACACGGATTACAATTATAACAAAATAAATAGATATTGCATTATCTTTGAAATTTGCAACCAATGGAAGCTTTCCTGACGTCGGTTTGACTTGCAAAATTAATTTATTGATTTATATAACAGTGGATGGTTGATATGTGTGTCACACACTCACACTCCACCCCTACGCATCTTACCCACATACTCTCACATCACACCCCTACACAATACCCACCCACCCCTGCACCCCGGCCATTAACGCATAAAAAAAACAAATGAAAGAATGTAACTTATCTTGGTTCAAATTGTAATCAATGTAGGCTCTCCTGACACGCGCGCGTAGCCCCCCCCTGCCCATCCAATCCATACACCACAACATACAAACACACCCACTATTACCAGAAGTAAAAAAAGAACTACAAAAATGACGTACGTAACTAATTTGTGCAAATTTGTGATCAGTGTAGCCTTTCCTGATTCCGGTTTGCTCTGCTAAATTACTTGTGACGTGTCATGTCAAAAAGCAGACACTTTTGGGCAGGTTATCGATTTTGAGGTTTTTACATATCTTAAATATAGAGATATTTTCCTCCACAATGCCGTTTTCCCCAATGTAATCAGACATTCCTAAGCGAAGATATTGAGTTCGTAAGTTATGGTATTATAAAATTGGAAATCGAGATATCGGCCTTTAAAAATATTATTGACAATGTTGAGAGTAGGAATTACCAAGAAAAATGTCTCAAAAAATACAAGATGCCAGTTATATTCCGGTCTGAAACTATCAGACAATATTCTAAACATTAATAACATCACAAATTCGCAACAAATTGTGAAAAAAAATCTCCCCCGGACAGATTTTTGGCTATTTCACCATTTGCGATCCTGCCCAAAAGTGTCTGCTTTTGACATGACACGTCACTACAAGCTAAAAGTGTATACACAATGCACCCATCATCGCCCACCCCACCCACCCCACACACCCCACATACTTATACACCCACACACACCCACACAACATACAAAGGTATAAATTTAGAAAATAATACCCATACTTCAGCCGGCATACCGACAAAACGACGTTCAATGCAATTATCAGTCGCATGCAATATTAGGTACCCTGGGAAACCATCCCTGGGATGCTCCCTTATCTCCCTATAGCAATTTACCTAATTGCTTTCACACAGTGAGACATGTTCGCTCTCTCATCGGATTAGTGAAATTACAAGTTGTTGATGGCATTTAAAAATAAGTTGGATTCTTTAGATGCTGAAGTCATTTAAAAATAAGTTGAATTCTATGTTATATAACTGTATAGGCCTACCGGTAAAATGCTGCATATGATATGATCTCATGTCATCAAATGCATGTCCCATAGAGATATGTAGGCCTACTAAACTTGTCTGAAGAAAGCGTAATTTTTTCTTCTTGCATTGCAAAATCTGCTCTTGCTTGATATCTCTGACTAGGATAAAATAGGTTGACCGTAATTACTTTTTACGACTGGTCCTCGAAGTCTATGATGTATGGGAATTACATAATGCAAAATCATGCTACAATTTTTTTACAGAAAACAGAATAAAAAGGCGGCTTAAAATCATTAAAATTACTTGATATCTCCTATCTGTGTATACACTTGCAGGATTTAACATTACTAATCATGACCAATCCAAATTTAGCAAAAATCATGCAAATTTCTGCTCATTTTAATTATTTGATTTAGGCCTTTTTTCTATGAAATAAAACAGGCATTACTATAAAGGGCACTCAACCATATTTCTATTATTTCAAGCCATAATGTACAATTCATGTCCAATTTGAATTTCGTAAATATTTACGAAAATGGTCAAGATTATACGCATTGATATGATAAAAATACATTTGCCCTATAAAACACAATATATACCATTTAACTAGTTCAAAGTATTTTGTAGAGCCTTAGGGGTACTCGGTTAATTTCAAACGATGTTAATTCCCAGTAATGGCATTTCATTTCATGATCAAAAGAATTATGGCGTCTTTTTTTTAAATTAAATACGATTAAGGTTTATATTTTTTAATGACATTTTCTTTAAGCATTTATTACTCTCTATAGCATGCACATTAAAGATAATATAGATTATTTTATGGTTTTTCTTAACATGCTTAAGGGCTCTGGTATAAACGTTTGGACAGTATATTTTTGTGGGACATGAGAGCACATCAGACATATCGAATTAAATTCTTAATGCGAGGAATGTCCTTCTTATATCAAATAATTTTTTTGAAATTATTAAAATTTGACATTTTCTTAAATTTTTGATATTTAACAGTCCTCGAACGTCCCCCTTAAACGTGTTCAAGGGGACGTCCCCCTAAAAATCATAATAGAATTTTAAAAAAATATGCTCTCTGCATTTTATATATTAGCACAGTATGAGAAAACACTGCTCTGGGCCCAAATAGGGTACAATTGCACAATTTTGTGTGCTTTGCGCGCGCTGAACCATCAACTAATAAAACACACACATCCCCGTTTAGAGCTAAGAGACGATATTTAATTTTTTCGCGAACGCTGTCTGGGCAAAAAAAGTCCCAGTAAATCCGGAACAAAAATAACATGCTCGTACCCGATCCCCCTAAATTTTAATGCTTCCGCCGCAACTTACTGTACTCTTCGATAACTATGTGTCTCTCCTATCCAGTGATGCCAAAATAAGTACCAACATTACTATACACCATGCATCCAAGCGTGTGTCCATTACTAACCAACCTTACGCGTATTATACAAGGGGCAGTATTCAGTGAATGGCTCTTTTCAGGCAAGGGGTGGCCTACATGTCTCATTCTTAGATACTTCCTGAAGAAAGAGCTACTCCTAACGAAAGCTTGAAAGTTCTAAACTTGACAGACGACGACGCGCTAAAAACCCAGTAAATTGCAACCTTATCATATTTTTAAACCGATTGCGTCACCTTTTATCATGTCTAGCGCAGCGTTTTACTTTTCAAAGCCATAAAAGATGTCATCTCTTAATGCTAAATAATTAAAACAAATCATCCCAGCAACGTCTAATCATTCCTTTTTATATCTTTTATTTTTCTTTCCTAGGTTCGGATGGCATTCTCAAATATTGGCGCACGTCCTCATGTACTGATACCAATACGTTTGTCAAGGATTGGGATGGCAATATTAGAGTCATGGAAAAAGGCCAGTATCTCATCTATTCAAGGGTAAGTAAGGCATTACGTTACATGCGCCTTAATTTTTTGCGTGAATTCTTCTTGACAGCTTTAGCTCCCAAATGTATTACCGTAAAAATTCGTTAATAAGCATATGTGCCTATTACTGAGTTGTTCGGACAAGAACGAATTTTTATGGTAGTTTGTTAAACTTTTTCATTTTTTGCAACACAAAAATATGTCACCATCCACCACAAGTGAGCCCGGATGTCTCCAGTGCCACTGTTGAAATATGTTCCATTGAACTTAACAATAAACAATAGGAAACAAAGGATTTATTGACTGTTTTATTGATTTTTCACTACTTAAATGTCAAGTACTATAGACATGATATACATCATTTTAAAGCTAATTTCAAGCAGAATATTTTGGTTGAATATCTCAAAAATGATGATTGGCGACTTCAGGGTTCAGTTGTGCTGGATGGTCACATATTTGTAAGTTAAAAAAAAAACCGAAAAAGTTTAACAAACTACCATAAAAATTCGGTCTTGTCCGAGCAACTCGTTAATAGGCATATGCTTATTAACGTATTTTTACGGTATATGCATTCTTTCCCTGACCCTGAGATGACCATGTACTTGCCATTATACAGTCAAGCAATATAATAACCCAGATGGGGGATCAGCGAATGATGAGATGACCATCCATGCTCAGTCCAGCTTTCCAGAAAGTGACAGATTTGTTTAATGAGTCTATATAGCGTAATGATGAGGAAACTGATAATACGCGGATTTAGGGTTTCTCTACCGGAAGTCAATTTGTGCCGAAATCCCTTCCCACACTGCAATATGCGTATTGCATAACAAAGAATATTGCATTGTGGGAAGGAATTTTGGCACAAATTGACTTCCGGTAGAGAAACCCTAAATCCGCTTATTGGTCCAGCAAACATGACTCTAATATTATAAGGTAGTGAGTTTGACAGGTCAGGTAATCAACCCGAGAAAATGACATATAATTCGATTTTTGTTATCATATTTTCATTTAGGTGCTATTCTATGATAGCGGTGCCTTTTATGGTGCTAACACCAACATCAATGGCGAAGTATT
Source organism: Amphiura filiformis (assembly GCF_039555335.1). NCBI lineage: Eukaryota > Metazoa > Echinodermata > Ophiuroidea > Amphilepidida > Amphiuridae > Amphiura > Amphiura filiformis. Next base: position 56,038,543 of record NC_092641.1, on the reverse strand, counting down.
CCTCCGATGTGCTGGTGCACGTGCATCTGCTGCCATCAAGTTTGGACCATGTCAATCAATAGGAGTTGCCGAACTTAACCCGGAGGATCGAGTTGGTATAACATCAATGTACCCTTGGAAGGAAGTTGAAATGAGCCATGAATCGACGTATTTTGGAATTGTGAAACTGAACTGAGTCTGGGAACTGAGTATTGAGTAATATAGTGGTAGACTCTAAGCAAGGATTCATAGTGCAATGCAAGACAACATTTCACCGTCAGTTTCGATTGGGTTAACACTAGGTTTGCACGACTAAGTCGCCAATAGTCGTTATCGCGACTATTAGCGACAGTCGCGACTTTCGACCATGACTAACGACGACTATTTATTGTATATTCAAGATATATCAGTAACTACTACTAGTCTCGACTATTTGGTGCCAATTAGTCAGCTAGTCACGAATATTTGGTGCCAAAAAAAATCAGTCAACAAGTCGGTGTCGATTAGTCGTCTACTAAAAAGCCGTAGTCGTGCATCCATAGGTAACACTGGGTATTATGTGTGTACAATATAATACATCACATAAATGACTATTATATGGACTTCATAGAATGGTAATATAATATTAACAAAATATGCAAGTTGTTTCGGTATTGTAGCTGAACTAAACTATATCCTCGAACTCAAACAGATGACTAAAAGGATGGCGGAACCCATTTCCGTGGCTGAAATTTGAACCCATGACCTTGGGAATCGACTGACTGCTGGTCCTAAGGATTGCTGGTATGAGAATAAGGTTCGCAAGTCAGAAAAAAAGGGGCGGTGGTCCGAAAAATAAAACGGGTTCGCTATTCCGAAAGTTCAGGTTATAGATTTACGTTTATAGGGTTAGGGTACCAGCGGACTTTCACACTAGCCAACTTAACGAGAAGTGACACGCAATCAAAGGAGACGCCTATTTTGTAATAAAATATATGATTTTGAACTAAAGTTCTCCTTTGTAAAGACGTTAAAGTTTTTACAAGAAAAATACAGCTCTGCAACTGCGGAGGAAATGGCTACATTTTGTCAGGAGCTGTCGGGGCGGTCTCCTGCTTTCTAGGCAGTACGTCACTGTGGGCCTACTATTACATTATGTGAATGTTACTTTTAATTTCTTGCTATTTTTCAGTACAAATTAATGTATTTTGAAGTAGTCTATTTAGACTGCATGAAATTAATGTTTTGGTTCTTGTCCAGAGGATTTTCATGAATTGATGAAGGAGGGGATGTTTTTAAATGTAATATTGTTAGCATTGTTAGTAGTTTTCAGCCTTTTTCAACAGAGTGCTCGAGGAAAGGAGGAGGGCCTTTTTCTTTTTTCAAATGTGAGATTCAGAGAAACCCCAACAGTGCTCGAAGAAGGGATATTCTGAGGGATAAACCCTATAGAGTACAACCAGACTTGGAAGTGATCGTTGTTCTCTAATAAACTTATTTACATGTATGACGTTTTCCTAAAGCATTCCAAAGTCTAATAATTTTTGAAAACTTAAAAACAAATCTGACAAATCACAGAAATTGTGGAGGGAGGGGACAAGAACCAAAACATTCATTTAATTTCGGCCCTGTGTAATCAGGTGTAAATATTATTTTTATAATCAATTAAGACCAAGCAACATGTGTATGTAGTATTGTAACTTTAATACTCAAATGATGCAAATGTAATTGTTATAAAATATGATGAGCGTACTACGGAAGTTAAAACGCTCACAAGACAGTATCTTGATTTTAATGTTTTTGATAACACTTTAGCGTGTAATCTGGGTGGTGTTAACATGTTAAAGTGTTAGTAAAAGTGTTAAAAATGAATCGTAGTGTTAATCCTATGCAACGCCCTATATTATGGAAAGTATAAAAAATAATCGCGTTGGAGTGTTTAAAAAGTATTAACACTAGTGTTTACTGTTTAGAGTGTATTTCGGTATGAGGTTCAGCATGGTGTGGTGAATCGGGTAGTTTCTAGATGACAGATTCGTTCAAGCAATAATAGCAGACCCAGAACCAATAATATTTTGTAAGGGCCGATTTACACTCCATGTCGACGTCGAATAGTCATGCGCGTATTTTGGGTGGGGGCTTTGGGGGCGGCAGCCCCCCGGGGTAAAATGAAGGGCGGCGAAAATGAAGGGGCGGCGGAAGAAGAAGGGGCGGCAAAAACAGGGGCGGCAAAAACGAAGGGGCGGCAAAAAGAATTAGTAAATAAAAAAGGGCGGAAAAATTTGATAAAGCATAAAAAAAATTTGAAAATGTGCTGCTTTTAGGGCGCTAGCGCCTGAAACCTTTTTTTTTTTTTTTGCTCTTCACTTTTTCAAACGACCGAGAAAAAATCGGGTCAACCTTTTCGGGCTTTTGAGGAAGGGGCGGCAAAATTGGATTTTATTCAGCCCCCGGGGTTGGGGCGGCCACGGTACGCCACTGAATAGTCATATTCGATTCAGCAGGCATGAATTTATCATTATTCAATAATGTTTTAAGTTATATTTTCGTCTCGGATAAAACGAGTTTGACGCTGCGCGGCGTATAATGAATACACTTAATGTAAACTGTAAATATAGATATCAATCCTTTTTATACACGATATATCTAGACAATTCAACACTCAAATTGTTTTTATTCTAAGATCAGAAAAGAATAGAAACACCCATGTGTTAATATGAGGCAAAAATAATTGGTATTTGGGATATTGAGATTCTTATACGCTAAATGCCAGGGTGGTGCAATAATTATGTGTAACCGGTGGGGGTGAATTATAGGAGGGAGAGCAAATATCTATAGCAGCCCCCCCCCCCAAAGAGGTGTCATTTTTGAAGGTCAAAGGGGGGGAAGGCAGGAGATTTTTGGCAGTTTTTGAGGGGCGCCGTTTCGATATTATGCCCTGCAAAGGTGTAAAAAATGTTCAAATATGCAACATTTTCTGCTAATTGCTCTCGCATTTTACATGTCTTGTGAGTAAAGTTTTAAATTTGTGTACCTCAAAATCTGATATGTGTAAAGGGGGCGAAGGGTTTTTTGCGGATTTTTTGGCATATCGAGGAGGAGGAAATTATTTTTGGCACGGCCATGGTGGTGGCGAGTGATAGACCCATTTTGGTAAGTAACCCTCCGGGGTAGGCCTACACATAATTATTGCGCATCAGCCTGTTGTTAGATACTTTACGCATGCGCCAATTAATCCAATTCAAAATACCCGCCAATGACTGATTTGCCATTGATTGACCTCGCGTACACGTACATAATAGAAGTAAGTATTGATGTCAGCAATTAAAACCACTTTGATTTGAGTGTCTGATTAATGTTTGTGTCTTCCGTCCAATATGACCAATGTAAAAAAATATGCATGTGTATAATGTGTGTAATATTTATATCCGAGAGGGGTACCCGCGTATGGGTGAGCGTGCAGGCGATAGTTCCCAGGTTCGCTAGTCGGATAATAAGGCTAGCCGCTAGTCCGAAAAATGACTAGTCCGAAAAAAGGTTCGCTTGTCCGAAACACAAAAAACTTCCCTAGTTCGAAATATAAAAAAGGGTGGGCAGGGGTTAGGTTTACGGTAGGGTTAGAATAAGGTAGGGTTAGGGTACTGGCAAACTTTTCGGACTCCCGAACCGTAGGACTAGAGAACAGTCTGTCAGATGTAGGCCGATAAGAATCCACGAAGGACTATTATTGTAAAACAAACTCTGTGCTGTAAATTTGCTGAAAGTCAACAGCTATTTTCCGTAACAATCATTCTTAAAACTACGTACATTAGCTTAAGGCGGTACTATACACCCCTTGATAAATTTGTGACCATTTTGTATTTTTCTCAAAAATAATAACACACTTATAACAAAAGTGAAGTAATTGGATTCCTTGCCCCTATAATATATACATAACTTGTTATTTTGTGAGAAAAATGCAAAATTACTCACAAAATTTGTCAGGGGGTGTAGTACCAAGAATAAGAATAACATTTTTTTACGGAATTTCACGGAGATTTCTGTAAATTTACAGCACATACGGAATTTTATTATACATGTAATGTACACAAGTGGGGTATATTATAGTACGTGGCGTAATCGGATCTCCAATAATGTATTCCTAATTGTTATGTACCAAAGAACAATACCCTGTAATATTTTGTAGAAAACCTATTGTGAAATGAAATAAAACAACAGATAAGGACAGGAAATGTGTGGTAGTCGTCTATTCTCATCTTCAATTTAGCTAAAGGTGGTACTACACCCATGTGGTAAATTTGAGACTATTTTTGCATTTTTCTCAAAAAATAATTACACACTGGTAACAAAAGTTATACATTATTGGGGCAAGGAATCCAATTACTACACTGAAATTTCAGTGACCCAAGACAAGCGGTTCAGTATGATAGGAAACGAGGTACATCCTAGTGGTACCTCATTTCTGGTCATAAATAACAAACCACTTGTCTTGGGTCACTGAAATTCCAGTGTAGTAATTGATTCCTTGCCCCTATAATATACATAACTTTTGTTACCACTGTGTTATTAGTTTTGAGAAAATGCAAAAAATAGACACAAATTTATCGAGGGGTGTAGTACCCCTTAATTTGGTGTAACTTTACCAATTATGAATTTCAAAACAAAGCAAACAAAGCAATCATGCATAGTTGCATACATACGAACAAGATCAAGTATGTGGGGTTTATGCCATATTTTGGAATTCTTTTTAATTATACACGTTCACAGCCGAAAAGACAGAGCAACTTGAACGCGTTAATGCTTTTTAAGTGCTGGCAATTATGCTTCAACATTAAAAACCAAAGTTTTGGGATATTTTCTCAAAATATCAAGAGCTATCTCAAGAACCACTGAACCAATACTTGGCTTGTTTGCACTCATTGTAATGCATTTTTCATGCTGATTCCAAATACAGTCATGAAAATGTACAATTCTGATTTTTTTTTATTTTCAAAGAAAATTTGAAACTTGTCGTCTGCAGTCGACACCCGCATGGAGAGGGTTAATAATTAAGCTTGTGATAAAGGTAAGTCTCTTCAGTCTTTTTGTTGTTGTAATGAATCTTGGATTTATTATTACTTCTTCTGCAACAATATTCAGCAGATAGCATGGCATGCATAAAGTCATCTTCAGTAGAATGACACCAAGACATATAGACCTAATTTATAATGCTATCTTCAGTAGAGATCAAGGCATAAATGCATATAAAGCTAATTCGGGAGACGAAAGACATGCGTATAAAGCTATCTCAGTGGACAGCAAGACGTACATTATAGCTATCTTCAGTAGACAGCAAAACATAAATTATAAAGCTATCTTCAGTAGACAGCAAGACGTACATTATAAAGCTATCTTCAGTAGACAGCAAAACATATATTATAAAGCTATCTTCAGTAGACAGCAAGACGTACATTATAAAGCTATCTTCAGTAGACAGCAAAACATATATTATAAAGCTATCTTCAGTAGACAGCAAGACGTACATTATAAAGCTATCTCCAGTAGACAGCAGGACGTATATTAAAAAGCTATCTTCAGTAGACAGCAAGACGTACATTATAAAGCTATCTCCAGTAGACAGCTATCTTCAGTAGACAGCAAGACGTACATTATAAAGCTATCTTCAGTAGACAGCAAGACGTACATTATAAAGCTATCTTCAGTAGACAGCAAGACGTACATTATAAAGCTATCTCCAGTAGACAGCAAGACGTACATTATGAAGCTATCTTCAGTAGACAGCAAGACGTACATTATAAAGCTATCTTCAGTAGACAGCAAGACGTACATTATAAAGCTATCTCCAGTAGACAGCAAGACGTATATTATAAAGCTATCTTCAGTAGACAGCAAGACGTACATTATAAAGCTATCTTCAGTAGACCGCAAGACGTACATTATAAAGCTATATTCAGTAGACAGCAAGACGTACATTATAAAGCTATCTCCAGTAGACAGCAAGACGTACATTATGAAGCTATCTTCAGTAGACAGCAAGACGTACATTATGAAGCTATCTTCAGTAGACAACAAGACGTACATTATAAAGCTATCTTCAGTAGACAGTAAGACGTACATTATAAAGCTATCTTCAGTAGACAGCAAGACGTACATTATGAAGCTATCTTCAGTAGACAGCAAGACGTACATTATAAAGCTATCTTCAGTAGAAAGCAAGACGTACATTATAAAGCTATCTTCAGTAGACAGCAAGACATATATTATAAAGCTATCTTCAGTAGACAGTAAGACGAACATTATAAAGCTATCTTCAGTAGACAGCAAGACGTACATTATAAAGCTATCTTCAGTAGAAAGCAAGACATATATTATAAAGCAATCTTCAGTAGACGGCAAGACGTACATTATAAAGCTATCTTCAGTAGACAGTAAGACGTACATTATAAAGCTATCTTCAGTAGAAAGCAAGACGTACATTATAAAGCTATCTTCAGTAGACAGTAAGACATATATTATAAAGCTATCTTCAGTAGACAGCAAGACGTACATTATAAAGCTATCTTCAGTAGACAGTAAGACGTACATTACAAAGCTATCTTCAGTAGACAGCAAGACATATATTATAAAGCTATCTTCAGTAGATAGCAAGACGTACATTATAAAGCTATCTTCAGTAGACAGCAAGATGTACATTATAAAGCTATCTTCAGTAGACAGCAAGACGTACATTATAAAGCTATCTTCAGTAGACAGCAAGACGTACATTATAAAGCTATCTTCAGTAGACAGCAAGACGTACATTATGAAGCTATCTTCAGTAGACAGCAAGACGTACATTATAAAGCTATCTTCAGTAGACAGCAAGACATATATTATAAAGCTATCTTCAGTAGATAGCAAGACGTACTTTATAAAGCTATCTTAAGTAGACAGCAGGACGTACATTATAAAGCTATCTTCAGTAGACAGTAAGACGTACATTATAAAGCTATCTTCGGTAGACAGCAAGACGTACATTATGAAGCTATCTTCAGTAGACAGCAAGACGTACATTGTAAAGCTATCTTCAGTAGATAGCAAGACGTGCATTATGAAGCTATCTTCAGTAGACAGCAAGACGTACATTATAAAGCTATCTTCAGTAGACAGCAAGACATATATTATAAAGCTATCTTCAGTAGATAGCAAGACGTACTTTATAAAGCTATCTTCAGTAGACAGCAAGACGTACATTATGAAGCTATCTTCAGTAGACAGCAAGACGTACATTATAAAGCTATTTTCAGTAGACAGCAAGACGTACATTATAAAGCTATCTTCAGTAGACAGCAGGACGTACATTATAAAGCTATCTTAAGTAGACAGCAAGACGTACATTATAAAGCTATCTTCAGTAGACAGCAAGACGTACATTATGAAGCTATCTTCAGTAGACAGCAAGACGTACATTATAAAGCTATCTTCAGTAGACAGCAAGACATATATTATAAAGCTATCTTCAGTAGATAGCAAGACGTACTTTATAAAGCTATCTTAAGTAGACAGCAGGACGTACATTATAAAGCTATCTTCAGTAGACAGTAAGACGTACATTATAAAGCTATCTTCGGTAGACAGCAAGACGTACATTATGAAGCTATCTTCAGTAGACAGCAAGACGTACATTGTAAAGCTATCTTCAGTAGATAGCAAGACGTGCATTATGAAGCTATCTTCAGTAGACAGCAAGACGTACATTATAAAGCTATCTTCAGTAGACAGCAAGACATATATTATAAAGCTATCTTCAGTAGATAGCAAGACGTACTTTATAAAGCTATCTTCAGTAGACAGCAAGACGTACATTATGAAGCTATCTTCAGTAGACAGCAAGACGTACATTATAAAGCTATTTTCAGTAGACAGCAAGACGTACATTATAAAGCTATATTCAGTAGACAGCAGGACGTACATTATAAAGCTATATTCAGTAGACAGCAGGACGTACATTATAAAGCTATCTTCAGTAGACAGCAAGACGAACATTAGGCCAAAAAATTGTTGTGTTGCCCTCAAATGGGAAAATGGGAAATTTGGGTCGGACGGTCGGATTTTTTTTTTTTCAAACCTTCAGTTTTAAAAATCCCCTCAAATATTAAATAATGCTTCTTCAATTAGGGGAAATTTGTCAATTTTGACTACTGGATACCTGTTAGATATCAATTAAAGACTAGTCTTTCAATAAAATATTAATTTTAAGTGAAAAACATTGATTTTTTGAACAAATCTGTAAAAATCATCATTCCAAAAAAACAAAATGCCGACCCTGATTTTTCAGGATTTAGGGTCGGGCGGTTGAGGGCAACACAACAAAAAAATTTTGGGCCTTATAAAGCTATCTAGAGTAGACAGCAAGACGTACATTATAAAGCTATTTTCATTAGACAGCAAGACGTACATTATAAAGCTATCTTCAGTAGACAGTAAGGCGTACATTATAAAGCTATCTTCAGATGACAGCAGGACGTACATTATAAAGCTATCTTCAGAAGACTATCTTCAGCAAGACGTACATGATAAAGCTATTTTCAGTAGACAGCAGCAAGACGTACATTATAAAGCTATCTTCAGTAGACAGTAAGACGTACATTATAAAGCTATCTTCAGAAGACAGCAAGACGTACATTATAAAGCTATTTTCAGTAGACAGCAGCAAGACGTACATTATAAAGCTATCTTCAGTAGACAGTAAGACGTACATTATAAAGCTATCTTCAGAAGACAGCAAGACGTACATTATAAAGCTATCTCCAGTAGACAGCAAGACGTACATTATAAAGCTATCTCAGTAGACAGTAGACAGCAAAGACGTACATTAAAAAGCTATCTTCAGTAGACAGCAATGCGTATGCATTATAAAGCTATCTTCAGTAGACAGCAATGCGTATACATTATAAAGCTATCTTCAGTAGAGAGCAAGACGTGTACACATTATAAAGCTATCTTCAGTATACAGCAAGACGTATATTATAAGGCTATCTTACGTAGACAGCAAGACATACATTATAAAGCTATCTTCAGTAGACAGCAAGACGTACATTATGAAGCTATCTTCAGTAGACAGCAATGCGTACATTATAAAGCTATCTTCAGTAGACAGCAAGACGTACATTATGAAGCTATCTTCAGTAGACAGCAAGACGTACATTATAAAGCTATCTTCAGTAGACAGCAAGACGTACATTATAAAGCTATCTTCAGTAGACAGCAAGGCGTACATTATAAAGCTATCTTCAGTAGACAGCAAGACGTACATTATAAAGCTATCTTCAGTAGACAGCAGGACGTAAATTATAAAGCTATCTTCAGTAGACAGTAAGAGGTACATTATAAAGCTATCTTCAGTAGACAGCAAGATGTACATTATGAAGCTATCTTCAGTAGAGAGCAAGACATAAATTATAAAGCTATCTTCAGTAGACAGTAAGACGTACATTATAAAGCTATCTTCAGTAGACAGCAAGACGTACAATATAAAGCTATCTTCAGTAGACAGCAAGACGTATATTATAAAGCTATGTTCAGTAGACATGAAGACGTACATTATGAAGTTATCTTCAGTAGACAGCAAAACGTACATTATAAAGGTATCTTCAGTAGACAGCAAGACGTACATTAAAAAGCTATCCTCAGTAGACAGCAAGACGTACATTAAAAAGCTATCTTCAGTAGACAGCAAAACGTACATTATAAAGTTATCTTTAGTAGACAGCAAGACGTACATTATAAAGCTATCTTCAGTAGACAACAAGACGTACATTATAAAGCTATCTTCAGTAGACAGCAAGGCGTACATTATAAAGCTATCTTCAGTAGACAGCAAGACGTACATTATAAAGCTATCTTCAGTAGACAGCAAGACGTATATTATAAAGCTATCTTCAGTACATTATAAAGCTATCTTCAGTAGACAGCAAGGCGTACATTATAAAGCTATCTTCAGTAGACAGCAAGACGTACATTATAAAGCTATCTTCAGTAGACAGCAGGACGTACATTATAAAGCTATCTTCAGTAGACAGCAAGACGTATTATAAAGCTATGTTCAGTAGACATGAAGACGTACATTATGAAGTTATCTTCAGTAGACAGCAAGATGTACATTATAAAGGTATTTTCAGTAGACAGCAAGACGTACATTATAAAGCTATCTCTAGTAGACAGCAAGACGTACATTATGAAGCTATCTTCAGTAGACAGCAAGACGTACATTATAAAGCTATCTTCAGATGACAGCAGGACGTACATTATAAAGCTATCTTCAGAAGACAGCAAGACGTATATTATAAAGCTATCTTCAGTAGACAGTAAGACGTATATTATAAAGCTATCTTCAGTAGACATCAAGACGTACATTATAAAGCTATCTTCAGTAGACAGCAAGACGTACATTATAAAGCTATCTTCAGTAGACTCCAAGACGCACATTATAAAGCTATCTTCAGTAGACAGTAAGACGTACATTATAAAGCTATCTTCAGTAGACAGCAAGACGTACATTATAAAGCTATCTTCAGTAGACAGCAAGACGTACATTATAAAGCTATCTTCAGTAGACAGCAAGACGTTTATTATAAAGCTATCTTCAGTACATTATAAAGCTATCTTCAGTAGATAGCAAGGCGTACATTATAAAGCTATCTTCAGTAGACAGCAAGACGTAAATTATAAAGCTATCTTCAGTAGACAGTAAGACGTACATTATAAAGCTATTTTCAGTAGACAGCAAGACGTACATTATAAAGCTATCTTCAGTAGACAGCAAGACGTACATTATAAAGCTATCTTCAGTAGACAGCAAGCCGTACATTATAAAGCTATCTTCAGTAGACAGCAAGACGTACATTATAAAGCTATCTTCAGTAGACAGCAGGACGTAAATTATAAAGCTATCTTCAGTAGACAGTAAGAGGTACATTATAAAGCTATCTTCAGTAGACAGCAAGATGTACATTATGAAGCTATCTTCAGTAGAGAGCAAGACATAAATTATAAAGCTATCTTCAGTAGACAGTAAGACGTACATTATAAAGCTATCTTCAGTAGACAGCAAGACGTACAATATAAAGCTATCTTCAGTAGACAGCAAGACGTATATTATAAAGCTATGTTCAGTAGACATGAAGACGTACATTATGAAGTTATCTTCAGTAGACAGCAAAACGTACATTATAAAGCTATCTTCAGTAGACAGCAAGACGTACATTAAAAAGCTATCTTCAGTAGACAGCAAAACGTACATTATAAAGTTATCTTTAGTAGACAGCAAGACGTACATTATAAAGCTATCTTCAGTAGACAACAAGACGTACATTATAAAGCTATCTTCAGTAGACAGCAAGGCGTACATTATAAAGCTATCTTCAGTAGACAGCAAGACGTACATTATAAAGCTATCTTCAGTAGACAGCAAGACGTATATTATAAAGCTATCTTCAGTACATTATAAAGCTATCTTCAGTAGACAGCAAGGCGTACATTATAAAGCTATCTTCAGTAGACAGCAAGACGTACATTATAAAGCTATCTTCAGTAGACAGCAGGACGTACATTATAAAGCTATCTTCAGTAGACAGCAAGACGTATTATAAAGCTATGTTCAGTAGACATGAAGACGTACATTATGAAGTTATCTTCAGTAGACAGCAAGATGTACATTATAAAGGTATTTTCAGTAGACAGCAAGACGTACATTATAAAGCTATCTCTAGTAGACAGCAAGACGTACATTATGAAGCTACCTTCAGTAGACAGCAAGACGTACATTATAAAGCTATCTTCAGATGACAGCAGGACGTACATTATAAAGCTATCTTCAGAAGACAGCAAGACGTATATTATAAAGCTATCTTCAGTAGACAGTAAGACGTATATTATAAAGCTATCTTCAGTAGACATCAAGACGTACATTATAAAGCTATCTTCAGTAGACAGCAAGACGTACATTATAAAGCTATCTTCAGTAGACTCCAAGACGCACATTATAAAGCTATCTTCAGTAGACAGTAAGACGTACATTATAAAGCTATCTTCAGTAGACAGCAAGACGTACATTATAAAGCTATCTTCAGTAGACTCCAAGACGCACATTATAAAGCTATCTTCAGTAGACAGTAAGACGTACATTATAAAGCTATCTTCAGTAGACAGCAAGACGTGCATTATAAAGCTATTTTCAGTAGACAGCAAGACGTACATTATAAAGCTATCTTCAGTAGACAGCAAGACGTACATTATAAAGCTATCTTCAGTAGACAGCAAGACGTTTATTATAAAGCTATCTTCAGTACATTATAAAGCTATCTTCAGTAGATAGCAAGGCGTACATTATAAAGCTATCTTCAGTAGACAGCAAGACGTACATTATAAAGCTATCTTCAGTAGACAGTAAGACGTACATTATAAAGCTATTTTCAGTAGACAGCAAGACGTACATTATAAAGCTATCTTCAGTAGACAGCAAGACGTACATTATAAAGCTATCTTCAGTAGACAGTAAGACGTACATTATAAAGCTATCTTCAGTAGACAGCAAGACGTACAATATAAAGCTATCTTCAGTACACAGCAAGACGTATTATAAAGCTATGTTCAGTAGACATGAAGACGTACATTATGAAGTTATCTTCAGTAGACAGCAAGATGTACATTATAAAGGTATTTTCAGTAGACAGCAAGACGTACATTATAAAGCTATCTCTAGTAGACAGCAAGACGTACATTATAAAGCTATCTTCAGTAGATTGCAAGACGTACATTATAAAGCTATCTTCAGATGACAGCAGGACGTACATTATAAAGCTATCTTCAGTGGACGTACATTATAAAGCTATCTTCAGTAGACAGTAAGACGTACATTATAAAGCTATCTTCAAATGACAGCAATACGTACATTATAAAGCTATTTTCAGTAGACAGCAAGACGTACATTATAAAGCTATCTTCAGTAGACAGCAAGACGTACATTATAAAGCTATCTCCAGTAGACAGCAAGACGTACATTATAAAGCTATCTCCAGTAGACATCAAGACGTACATTATAAAGCTATCTTCAGTAGACAGCAAGACGTACATTATAAAGCTATCTTCAGTAGACTCCAAGACGCACATTATAAAGCTATCTTCAGTAGACAGTAAGACGTACATTATAAAGCTATCTTCAGTAGACAGCAAGACGTTGATTATAAAGCTATTTTCAGTAGACAGCAAGACGTACATTATAAAGCTATCTTCAGTAGACAGCAAGACGTAAATTATAAAGCTATCTTCAGTAGACAGCAAAACGTACATTATAAAGCTATGTTCAGTAGACATGAAGACGTACATTATGAAGTTATCTTCAGTAGACAGCAAGATGTACATTATAAAGGTATTTTCAGTAGACAGCAAGACGTACATTATAAAGCTATCTCTAGTAGACAGCAAGACGTACATTATAAAGCTATCTTCAGTAGATTGCAAGACGTACATTATAAAGCTATCTTCAGATGACAGCAGGACGTACATTATAAAGCTATCTTCAGTGGACGTACATTATAAAGCTATCTTCAGTAGACAGTAAGACGTACATTATAAAGCTATCTTCAAATGACAGCAATACGTACATTATAAAGCTATTTTCAGTAGACAGCAAGACGTACATTATAAAGCTATCTTCAGTAGACAGCAAGACGTACATTATAAAGCTATCTCCAGTAGACAGCAAGACGTACATTATAAAGCTATCTCCAGTAGACATCAAGACGTACATTATAAAGCTATCTTCAGTAGACAGCAAGACGTACATTATAAAGCTATCTTCAGTAGACTCCAAGACGCACATTATAAAGCTATCTTCAGTAGACAGTAAGACGTACATTATAAAGCTATCTTCAGTAGACAGCAAGACGTTGATTATAAAGCTATTTTCAGTAGACAGCAAGACGTACATTATAAAGCTATCTTCAGTAGACAGCAAGACGTAAATTATAAAGCTATCTTCAGTAGACAGCAAAACGTACATTATAAAGCTATCTTCAGTAGACAGCAAAACGTACATTATAAAGCTATCTTCAGTAGATAGCAAAACGTACATTATAAAGCTATCTTCAATTGACAGGAAGACGTACATTATAAAGCTATCTTCAGTACACAGCAAGACGTACATTATAAAGCTATCTTCAGTAGACAGCAAGACGTACAATATAAAGCTATCTTCAGTAGACAGCAAGACGTATATTATAAAGCTATGTTCAGTAGACATGAAGACGTACATTATGAAGTTATCTTCAGTAGACAGCAAAACGTACATTATAAAGCTATCTTCAGTAGACAGCAAGACGTACATTAAAAAGCTATCTTCAGTAGACAGCAAAACGTACATTATAAAGTTATCTTTAGTAGACAGCAAGACGTACATTATAAAGCTATCTTCAGTAGACAACAAGACGTACATTATAAAGCTATCTTCAGTAGACAGCAAGGCGTACATTATAAAGCTATCTTCAGTAGACAGCAAGACGTACATTATAAAGCTATCTTCAGTAGACAGCAAGACGTATATTATAAAGCTATCTTCAGTACATTATAAAGCTATCTTCAGTAGACAGCAAGGCGTACATTATAAAGCTATCTTCAGTAGACAGCAAGACGTACATTATAAAGCTATCTTCAGTAGACAGCAGGACGTACATTATAAAGCTATCTTCAGTAGACAGCAAGACGTACATTATAAAGCTATGTTCAGTAGACATGAAGACGTACATTATGAAGTTATCTTCAGTAGACAGCAAGATGTACATTATAAAGGTATTTTCAGTAGACAGCAAGACGTACATTATAAAGCTATCTCTAGTAGACAGCAAGACGTACATTATGAAGCTATCTTCAGTAGACAGCAAGACGTACATTATAAAGCTATCTTCAGATGACAGCAGGACGTACATTATAAAGCTATCTTCAGAAGACAGCAAGACGTATATTATAAAGCTATCTTCAGTAGACAGTAAGACGTATATTATAAAGCTATCTTCAGTAGACATCAAGACGTACATTATAAAGCTATCTTCAGTAGACAGCAAGACGTACATTATAAAGCTATCTTCAGTAGACTCCAAGACGCACATTATAAAGCTATCTTCAGTAGACAGTAAGACGTACATTATAAAGCTATCTTCAGTAGACAGCAAGACGTACATTATAAAGCTATCTTCAGTAGACTCCAAGACGCACATTATAAAGCTATCTTCAGTAGACAGTAAGACGTACATTATAAAGCTATCTTCAGTAGACAGCAAGACGTGCATTATAAAGCTATTTTCAGTAGACAGCAAGACGTACATTATAAAGCTATCTTCAGTAGACAGCAAGACGTACATTATAAAGCTATCTTCAGTAGACAGCAAGACGTTTATTATAAAGCTATCTTCAGTACATTATAAAGCTATCTTCAGTAGATAGCAAGGCGTACATTATAAAGCTATCTTCAGTAGACAGCAAGACGTACATTATAAAGCTATCTTCAGTAGACAGTAAGACGTACATTATAAAGCTATTTTCAGTAGACAGCAAGACGTACATTATAAAGCTATCTTCAGTAGACAGCAAGACGTACATTATAAAGCTATCTTCAGTAGACAGTAAGACGTACATTATAAAGCTATCTTCAGTAGACAGCAAGACGTACAATATAAAGCTATCTTCAGTACACAGCAAGACGTATTATAAAGCTATGTTCAGTAGACATGAAGACGTACATTATGAAGTTATCTTCAGTAGACAGCAAGATGTACATTATAAAGGTATTTTCAGTAGACAGCAAGACGTACATTATAAAGCTATCTCTAGTAGACAGCAAGACGTACATTATAAAGCTATCTTCAGTAGATTGCAAGACGTACATTATAAAGCTATCTTCAGATGACAGCAGGACGTACATTATAAAGCTATCTTCAGTGGACGTACATTATAAAGCTATCTTCAGTAGACAGTAAGACGTACATTATAAAGCTATCTTCAAATGACAGCAATACGTACATTATAAAGCTATTTTCAGTAGACAGCAAGACGTACATTATAAAGCTATCTTCAGTAGACAGCAAGACGTACATTATAAAGCTATCTCCAGTAGACAGCAAGACGTACATTATAAAGCTATCTCCAGTAGACATCAAGACGTACATTATAAAGCTATCTTCAGTAGACAGCAAGACGTACATTATAAAGCTATCTTCAGTAGACTCCAAGACGCACATTATAAAGCTATCTTCAGTAGACAGTAAGACGTACATTATAAAGCTATCTTCAGTAGACAGCAAGACGTTGATTATAAAGCTATTTTCAGTAGACAGCAAGACGTACATTATAAAGCTATCTTCAGTAGACAGCAAGACGTAAATTATAAAGCTATCTTCAGTAGACAGCAAAACGTACATTATAAAGCTATGTTCAGTAGACATGAAGACGTACATTATGAAGTTATCTTCAGTAGACAGCAAGATGTACATTATAAAGGTATTTTCAGTAGACAGCAAGACGTACATTATAAAGCTATCTCTAGTAGACAGCAAGACGTACATTATAAAGCTATCTTCAGTAGATTGCAAGACGTACATTATAAAGCTATCTTCAGATGACAGCAGGACGTACATTATAAAGCTATCTTCAGTGGACGTACATTATAAAGCTATCTTCAGTAGACAGTAAGACGTACATTATAAAGCTATCTTCAAATGACAGCAATACGTACATTATAAAGCTATTTTCAGTAGACAGCAAGACGTACATTATAAAGCTATCTTCAGTAGACAGCAAGACGTACATTATAAAGCTATCTCCAGTAGACAGCAAGACGTACATTATAAAGCTATCTCCAGTAGACATCAAGACGTACATTATAAAGCTATCTTCAGTAGACAGCAAGACGTACATTATAAAGCTATCTTCAGTAGACTCCAAGACGCACATTATAAAGCTATCTTCAGTAGACAGTAAGACGTACATTATAAAGCTATCTTCAGTAGACAGCAAGACGTTGATTATAAAGCTATTTTCAGTAGACAGCAAGACGTACATTATAAAGCTATCTTCAGTAGACAGCAAGACGTAAATTATAAAGCTATCTTCAGTAGACAGCAAAACGTACATTATAAAGCTATCTTCAGTAGACAGCAAAACGTACATTATAAAGCTATCTTCAGTAGATAGCAAAACGTACATTATAAAGCTATCTTCAATTGACAGGAAGACGTACATTATAAAGCTATCTTCAGTACACAGCAAGACGTACATTATAAAGCTATCTTCAGTAGACAGCAAGACGTACAATATAAAGCTATCTTCAGTAGACAGCAAGACGTATATTATAAAGCTATGTTCAGTAGACATGAAGACGTACATTATGAAGTTATCTTCAGTAGACAGCAAAACGTACATTATAAAGCTATCTTCAGTAGACAGCAAGACGTACATTAAAAAGCTATCTTCAGTAGACAGCAAAACGTACATTATAAAGTTATCTTTAGTAGACAGCAAGACGTACATTATAAAGCTATCTTCAGTAGACAACAAGACGTACATTATAAAGCTATCTTCAGTAGACAGCAAGGCGTACATTATAAAGCTATCTTCAGTAGACAGCAAGACGTACATTATAAAGCTATCTTCAGTAGACAGCAAGACGTATATTATAAAGCTATCTTCAGTACATTATAAAGCTATCTTCAGTAGACAGCAAGGCGTACATTATAAAGCTATCTTCAGTAGACAGCAAGACGTACATTATAAAGCTATCTTCAGTAGACAGCAAGACGTACATTATAAAGCTATCTTCAGTAGACAGCAAGACGTATTATAAAGCTATGTTCAGTAGACATGAAGACGTACATTATGAAGTTATCTTCAGTAGACAGCAAGATGTACATTATAAAGGTATTTTCAGTAGACAGCAAGACGTACATTATAAAGCTATCTCTAGTAGACAGCAAGACGTACATTATGAAGCTATCTTCAGTAGACAGCAAGACGTACATTATAAAGCTATCTTCAGATGACAGCAGGACGTACATTATAAAGCTATCTTCAGAAGACAGCAAGACGTATATTATAAAGCTATCTTCAGTAGACAGTAAGACGTATATTATAAAGCTATCTTCAGTAGACATCAAGACGTACATTATAAAGCTATCTTCAGTAGACAGCAAGACGTACATTATAAAGCTATCTTCAGTAGACTCCAAGACGCACATTATAAAGCTATCTTCAGTAGACAGTAAGACGTACATTATAAAGCTATCTTCAGTAGACAGCAAGACGTACATTATAAAGCTATCTTCAGTAGACTCCAAGACGCACATTATAAAGCTATCTTCAGTAGACAGTAAGACGTACATTATAAAGCTATCTTCAGTAGACAGCAAGACGTGCATTATAAAGCTATTTTCAGTAGACAGCAAGACGTACATTATAAAGCTATCTTCAGTAGACAGCAAGACGTACATTATAAAGCTATCTTCAGTAGACAGCAAGACGTTTATTATAAAGCTATCTTCAGTACATTATAAAGCTATCTTCAGTAGATAGCAAGGCGTACATTATAAAGCTATCTTCAGTAGACAGCAAGACGTACATTATAAAGCTATCTTCAGTAGACAGTAAGACGTACATTATAAAGCTATTTTCAGTAGACAGCAAGACGTACATTATAAAGCTATCTTCAGTAGACAGCAAGACGTACATTATAAAGCTATCTTCAGTAGACAGTAAGACGTACATTATAAAGCTATCTTCAGTAGACAGCAAGACGTACAATATAAAGCTATCTTCAGTACACAGCAAGACGTATTATAAAGCTATGTTCAGTAGACATGAAGACGTACATTATGAAGTTATCTTCAGTAGACAGCAAGATGTACATTATAAAGGTATTTTCAGTAGACAGCAAGACGTACATTATAAAGCTATCTCTAGTAGACAGCAAGACGTACATTATAAAGCTATCTTCAGTAGATTGCAAGACGTACATTATAAAGCTATCTTCAGATGACAGCAGGACGTACATTATAAAGCTATCTTCAGTGGACGTACATTATAAAGCTATCTTCAGTAGACAGTAAGACGTACATTATAAAGCTATCTTCAAATGACAGCAATACGTACATTATAAAGCTATTTTCAGTAGACAGCAAGACGTACATTATAAAGCTATCTTCAGTAGACAGCAAGACGTACATTATAAAGCTATCTCCAGTAGACAGCAAGACGTACATTATAAAGCTATCTCCAGTAGACATCAAGACGTACATTATAAAGCTATCTTCAGTAGACAGCAAGACGTACATTATAAAGCTATCTTCAGTAGACTCCAAGACGCACATTATAAAGCTATCTTCAGTAGACAGTAAGACGTACATTATAAAGCTATCTTCAGTAGACAGCAAGACGTTGATTATAAAGCTATTTTCAGTAGACAGCAAGACGTACATTATAAAGCTATCTTCAGTAGACAGCAAGACGTAAATTATAAAGCTATCTTCAGTAGACAGCAAAACGTACATTATAAAGCTATGTTCAGTAGACATGAAGACGTACATTATGAAGTTATCTTCAGTAGACAGCAAGATGTACATTATAAAGGTATTTTCAGTAGACAGCAAGACGTACATTATAAAGCTATCTCTAGTAGACAGCAAGACGTACATTATAAAGCTATCTTCAGTAGATTGCAAGACGTACATTATAAAGCTATCTTCAGATGACAGCAGGACGTACATTATAAAGCTATCTTCAGTGGACGTACATTATAAAGCTATCTTCAGTAGACAGTAAGACGTACATTATAAAGCTATCTTCAAATGACAGCAATACGTACATTATAAAGCTATTTTCAGTAGACAGCAAGACGTACATTATAAAGCTATCTTCAGTAGACAGCAAGACGTACATTATAAAGCTATCTCCAGTAGACAGCAAGACGTACATTATAAAGCTATCTCCAGTAGACATCAAGACGTACATTATAAAGCTATCTTCAGTAGACAGCAAGACGTACATTATAAAGCTATCTTCAGTAGACTCCAAGACGCACATTATAAAGCTATCTTCAGTAGACAGTAAGACGTACATTATAAAGCTATCTTCAGTAGACAGCAAGACGTTGATTATAAAGCTATTTTCAGTAGACAGCAAGACGTACATTATAAAGCTATCTTCAGTAGACAGCAAGACGTAAATTATAAAGCTATCTTCAGTAGACAGCAAAACGTACATTATAAAGCTATCTTCAGTAGACAGCAAAACGTACATTATAAAGCTATCTTCAGTAGATAGCAAAACGTACATTATAAAGCTATCTTCAATTGACAGGAAGACGTACATTATAAAGCTATCTTCAGTACACAGCAAGACGTACATTATAAAGCTATCTTCAGTAGACAGCAAGAAGTAAATTGTAAAGCTATCTTCAGTAGACAGCAAGACGTACATTATAAAGCTATTCTCAGTAGACAGTAAGACGTACATTATAAAGCTATCTTCAGTGGACAGCAAGACGTATATTATAAAGCTATATCTTCAGAAGACAGCAGGACGTACATTATAAAGCTATATTCAGTAGACAGCAGGACGTACATTATAAAGCTATCTTCTGTAGACAGCAAGACGTACATAAAGCTATCTTCAGTAGACAGCAAGACGAACATTAGGCCAAAAAATTGTTGTGTTGCCCTCAAATGGGAAAATGGGAAATTTGGGTCGGACCTTTTTTTTTTTAAATCCCTCAAATATTAAATAATACTTCTTCAATTAGGGAAATTTGTCAATTTTGACTACTGGATACCTGTTAGATATCAATTAAAGACTAGTCTTTCAATAAAATATTAATTTTAAGTGAAAAACATTGATTTTTTGAACAAATCTGTAAAAATCATCATTCAAAAAAAAAAAAAAAATGCCGACCCTGATTTTTCAGGATTTAGGGTCGGGCGGTTGAGGGCAACACAACAAAAAAATTTTGGGCCTTATAAAGCTATCTAGAGTAGACAGCAAGACGTACATTATAAAGCTATTTTCAGTAGACAGCAAGACGTACATTATAAAGCTATCTGAAGTAGACAGTAAGACGTACATTATAAAGCTATCTTCAGATGACAGCAAGACGTACATTATAAAGCTATCTTCAGTAGACAGCAGGACGTAAATTATAAAGCTATCTTCAGTAGACAGCAAGACGTACATTATAAAGCTATCTTCAGTAGACAGCAGGACGTAAATTATAAAGCTATCTTCAGTAGACAGCAGGACGTACATTATAAAGCTATCTTCAGTAGACAGCAGGACGTAAATTATAAAGCTATCTTCAGTAGACAGCAAGACGTACATTATAAAGCTATCTCCAGTAGACATCAAGACGTACATTATAAAGCTATCTTCAGTAGACAGCAAGACGTACATTATAAAGCTATCTTCAGTAGACTCCAAGACGCACATTATAAAGCTATCTTCAGTAGACAGTAAGACGTACATTATAAAGCTATCTTCAGTAGACAGCAAGACGTGCATTATAAAGCTATTTTCAGTAGACAGCAAGACGTACATTATAAAGCTATCTTCAGTAGACAGCAAGACGTAAATTATAAAGCTATCTTCAGTAGACAGCAAAACGTACATTATAAAGCTATCTTCAGTAGACAGCAAAACGTACATTATAAAGCTATCTTCAATTGACAGGAAGACGTACATTATAAAGCTATCTTCAGTACACAGCAAGACGTACATTATAAAGCTATTCTCAGTAGACAGTAAGACGTACATTATAAAGCTATCTTCAGTGGACAGCAAGACGTATATTATAAAGCTATATCTTCAGAAGACAGCAGGACGTACATTATAAAGCTATATTCAGTAGACAGCAGGACGTACATTATAAAGCTATCTTCTGTAGACAGCAAGACGTACATTATAAAGCTATCTCCAGTAGACAGCAAGACGTACATTATAAAGCTATCTCCAGTAGACAGCAAGACGTACATTATAAAGCTATCTCCAGTAGACAGCAAGACGTACATTATAAAGCTATCTCCAGTAGACAGCAAGACGTACATTATAAAGCTATCTTCAGTAGACAGCAAGACGTACATTATAAAGCTATCTTCAGTAGACTCCAAGACGCACATTATAAAGCTATCTTCAGTAGACAGTAAGACGTACATTATAAAGCTATCTTCAGTAGACAGCAAGACGTTGATTATAAAGCTATTTTCAGTAGACAGCAAGACGTACATTATAAAGCTATCTTCAGTAGACAGCAAGACGTAAATTATAAAGCTATCTTCAGTAGACAGCAAAACGTACATTATAAAGCTATCTTCAGTAGACAGCAAAACGTACATTATAAAGCTATCTTCAGTAGATAGCAAAACGTACATTATAAAGCTATCTTCAATTGACAGGAAGACGTACATTATAAAGCTATCTTCAGTACACAGCAAGACGTACATTATAAAGCTATCTTCAGTAGACAGCAAGAAGTAAATTGTAAAGCTATCTTCAGTAGACAGCAAGACGTACATTATAAAGCTATTCTCAGTAGACAGTAAGACGTACATTATAAAGCTATCTTCAGTGGACAGCAAGACGTATATTATAAAGCTATATCTTCAGAAGACAGCAGGACGTACATTATAAAGCTATATTCAGTAGACAGCAGGACGTACATTATAAAGCTATCTTCTGTAGACAGCAAGACGTACATAAAGCTATCTTCAGTAGACAGCAAGACGAACATTAGGCCAAAAAATTGTTGTGTTGCCCTCAAATGGGAAAATGGGAAATTTGGGTCGGACCTTTTTTTTTTAAATCCCCTCAAATATTAAATAATACTTCTTCAATTAGGGAAATTTGTCAATTTTGACTACTGGATACCTGTTAGATATCAATTAAAGACTAGTCTTTCAATAAAATATTAATTTTAAGTGAAAAACATTGATTTTTTGAACAAATCTGTAAAAATCATCATTCAAAAAAAAAAAAAATGCCGACCCTGATTTTTCAGGATTTAGGGTCGGGCGGTTGAGGGCAACACAACAAAAAAAATTTGGGCCTTATAAAGCTATCTAGAGTAGACAGCAAGACGTACATTATAAAGCAATTTTCAGTAGACAGCAAGACGTACATTATAAAGCTATCTTCAGTAGACAGTAAGACGTACATTATAAAGCTATCTTCAGATGACAGCAAGACGTACATTATAAAGCTATCTTCAGTAGACAGCAAGACGTTGATAAAGCTATTTTCAGTAGACAGCAAGACGTACATTATAAAACTATCTTCAGTAGACAGCAAGACGTAAATTATAAAGCTATCTTCAGTAGACAGCAAAACGTACATTATAAAGCTATGTTCAGTAGACATGAAGACGTACATTATGAAGTTATCTTCAGTAGACAGCAAGATGTACATTATAAAGGTATTTTCAGTAGACAGCAAGACGTACATTATAAAGCTATC